>NC_057795.1:336943215-336966510 GCF_018294505.1 Triticum aestivum
CCGTGTTCGGACGCTGGGGCTCATCGTCATCGTCGCTGTGAAGCCCCTTGTCCTTGTTTTCGGTGTTTATCTTGCCGGCCTGTTTGAACACCCAGCAGCCTCTATTGGTGTGGTTGGCTAGTTTGTCCGGTGTGCCATGAATTTGGCACGAGCGCTCTAGTATGCGGTCCAGACTGGACGGTCCCTAATTATTTCTTTTGAACGGCTTTTCCCGCTGTCCGGATTTAGGTCCGCTGAATCCGGCGTTGACTGTCGTGTCTTCCGTGTTGTCGTCGTTGTTCCATCTCTTATTTGTGTTGCCTTATGGCTTGCCTCTAGCATCGCGGCTGTCCGAAGTGCCGGAATGTGGCGTGGTGCCGCTACAAGCCAACCACCTATCCTCTCCCGCACAAAAACGGGTCATTAGGGTTATGAGATCTGCCATAGACTTGGGTTTTTCCTGGCCGAGGTGTCGAGCGAGCCACTCGTCACGGATATTATGCTTAAAACCGGGCGGTATCCAGGAGCCATCGAGCCTGACGGCGATGTCACAGAGGAACTCTCAATGAAAGCACCAATGTCGGTGTCAAATCAGCGAATCTCGGGTAGGGGGTCCCGATCTGTGCGTCAAGGCTGATGGTAACAAGAAGTAAGGGACACAGATGTTTACCTAGGTTCAGGCCCTCTCGATGGAGGTAAAACCCTACTTCCTGCTTGATTAATATTGATGATATGGGTAATACAAGAGTAGATCTACCACGAGATCGTAGAGGCTAAACCCTAGGAGCTAGCCTATGATGGTATGAATGTAATTGTGATCGGCCTTCTATGGACCAACCTCTCCGGTTTATATAGAAACCGGAGAGGGCTAGGGTTTACATGGAGTCGGTTACAATGAAGGAAATATAATATCCGGATCGCCAAGCTTGCCTTCCACACCAAGGAAAGTCCCATCTGGACACGGGCCGAAGTCTTGAGTCTTGTATCTTCACGCTTCAATAGTCCGGACGTTTGTACACAGTCCGGTTGTCCGGATACCCCCTAATCCAGGACTCCCTCAGTAGTACCGCTCCTGTGGGCGGTAGTACTGCCCTGTGCGGGCTGAGTTGTGGATAACGGTTGGATTTGATTCCCCACTATAAAAGGAGGTCTTCTTCCTCAAGAAGACTCACATCTTTTCCCCCATGCTCCATTGTTGCTCCAAAGCTCATTTTTTGCCTGATCTCTCTCCCTAGCCAATCAAACTTATTGATTTTCTAGGGATTGGTTGAGAAGGCCCGGATCTACACTTCCACCAAGAGAAATTTGATTCCCCCCACTAATTCCTTGTGGATCTTGTTACTCTTTGGTGTTTGACCACCTTAGACGGTTGAGGCAACCTCGGGGCCACATTCCATTGTGGTGAAGCTCTATGGTATCGTTGGGAGCCTCCAATCAAGTTGTGGAGATAGCCCCAAACTTGTTTGTAAAGGTTCGGTCGCCGCCTTCAAGGGCACCACTAGTGGAATGGCATCTCGCATTGTGTGAGATCGTGAGGAGAATAAGTGGCCCTAGTGGCTTCTTGGGGAGCATTGTGCCTCCACACCACTCCAACGGAGACGTACTTCCCCCAAAGGGAAGGAACTACGGTAACACATCCTCGTCTCCACCGTTTCCATTTGTGGTTATCTCTTCCCTTTACTTTGTGCAAGCTATTATTGTGTTGTATCCTTTGCTTCATATAGGTTGTTCACCTAGTTGCACATCTAGACAACCTATTTGTTGCTAAACCTAACTTGTTAAGAAAAGCTAAAAATTGGTAGTTGCCTTCACTCCCTCTAGTCAACCATATCTATCCTTTTAGCCGCCATGCAGGATTGAAGGCCACAAGCCCACGACTGCATTAGGCCGATGGACGTCGTCGGCCACCGCTGTGAGGGGGGTAGGGAAGCCGCCTGCTGCTGGCGTGTAGGCACGTAGCCAGCAGCCGCTGGGGCTACGGCAGGGAAACGGAGGCTGCGGCAGGCATGCAACCAGCTGCCGCTGGGGGTACGGTGGGGGAAACAGAGGCGGCGGCCTAGTGGCCTGTGTGATGCGTCTGTGTGAAGCCTCAAGAAGTCTCGAGCGAGTCCTGATAACCCACAAGTATAGGGGATTGTTTATAACCTTTTCCAATAAATAAGAGTGTCGAACCCAATGAGGAGCTAAAGGTAGAACAAATATTCCCTCATGTTCTATCGACCACAGATACAACTCTACGCACACTTGATATTTGGTTTAGCTAAAACAAGGATGAAACTATTTTGCAAGAATAAAACTATGAGTTCTTTGTGAGAATAAAAGAATAAATTGCAAGATAATGAAAGTAGATAGCTTTTGTCAGCAAGAAAGTCATTTGTCACTAGGCAATCGATAACTAGACCGGTAATCATTCATGCAATTTTATATAAGGGAGAGGCATGAGCTAACATACTTTCTCTACTTGGATCATATGCACTTATGATTGGAACTTTAACAAGCATACACAACTACTAAAGATCATTAAGGTAAAACCCAACCATAGCCTTAAGTATCAAGTCCCCTTTACTCCCATACGCAACAACCCACTTATCCGTGTTCAGGCTTCTGTCACTCCGGCAACCAACAATAAGAGAATCATGAAAATATTGCAACACCCTACAATGGGGAGCCCTCACATTTGCGCGAGATGGAGGGCACCATAGGATAGCACCATAATAAAATATACACTCAAACCAACCACGATCATCAATTAGCCCATAGGACAAAACGGATCTACTCAAACATCATAGGATAGCCACATATCATTGGGAAATAATATATAGTGTTGAGCACCATGTTTAAGTAGAGATTACAGCGGGGAGAAGAGGTGTTACACTACTGCATAGAGGAGGAGAAAGTTGGTGTTGATGGTAGCAAGGTTATTGATATAGATCACCATCATGATCCTTGCCCCGACGGCACTCCGCCGCCACCGAGAGAGAGGGGGGAGAGAGCCCCCTCCTTCTTCTTCTTCTTCCTTGGCCTCCCCCTAGTTGGGAGGAGAGTCCCCCTATGATCCATGGCCTCCATGGCGGCAGAGGGGCAGGAGCCCCTCCAAGATTGGATCTCCCTCTCTGTTCTCTTATGTTTCACGTTTGGATTCATTTGATATGGATATTCTGCGAAACAAAAAAACATGCAGAAAGCAGGAACTAGAACTAGGCACTGGATCAATAGGTTAACCAATAAATGATATAAAATGTTGCCAAAAATATGTGAAAGTTGTATAATATTGGCATGAAACAATCAACAATTATAGATACGACGAAGATGCACTAGTACGCGTCGGTGCTATACAAACGGTTTTTAACCCCTTTCCATGAAGACATTTGGAACCATCGCCTAGTGAGTGACGGCAATAGGGGGGTCCTTCCCACACGACCAAGAAACCGTCGGGGATAGGAAGCCTTGATGCATACAGTTGTCCCTATATAACCGTTTACGATATCTCGAATATCCCAAATGCTTCATCCTTGCTACTCGTTTGTGCTCGCATTGCCATGGTAGTCGGAGTTTTGTGGTTTTACCTAAATCCAGGCAGATTCCAGGCACGAGAGTTTTCCAGGCAGATTTCAGGCACAGGAGTTTTATGATGCCTGGCACATCACAAATAGTTCATGATTATAAACTGTGTATGATAGGATTATAAACTGTGTATGATAGGTAGACAATCACACACATTTAGTTTTCCCGCATCGTATGCGGTAGTGTCTGACATCACACACGCTTTGCAAACGGCAACTGTGTGCATTGTTATACACGTTTCCTCTCCATGAACTGTGTCAGATTATGATGTATATCGCAGACGCTATGCTTTATTAACTGTGTGCACCGTAATGACCTGCATACCGTAATTTTGCCCTAATTTAAATGATGCTATTTAAAGTTTTACCTAATTTAAACTTGAAAGTAGGCTTTAGCTTTATTCATATCCATCAGGTTCAAACAACCAATACATTATTCGATTCACAGGTACATATGTTTAAGAATTACATAAGCACCAAATAAAGAATGATGAACTAGGGTTCTATACTTGTAGGATTACAGATGGTAAAGAAAGAGGCGACATACATTCCGGTTGCTGAACAAGGTGAAGCGGAATGGCCCTATCGTGCTCTCTTGGATGCAGAAGGCATGCAGGACTGTAGTCCAACCCCTTTTGATGGTCAACCGCCAATCATGTAGTTTGAGAGGTAATCTTGAGTAAACAACTTCAGGATCCACTGCAAAGGAAAAAAGATTCAGTCATTGTCATCTAACACAACTCATTACGGGTAGTAAAAAGAAGGCTACAGGGTTCTTACTTACCATCTTGCATTTCACTGTTGTCTTGCATAAAGTGTAAACAAATAGTTCAATTGACGTCTTTGGACCCGTTTTAATAACAATCTTTATTAGTGTCCTCACTTGATGCTGGTTCATGAATATCTCATTGCCCCAGAAAAGGTCGAAGTGTTGAACTTTGGCAATGATATATATACCTAAAAGCACCAAGTTAATATTAGAAGCTAAACAACAATTGAAAAATGATGTAGTACAGCACTCCCTCCATCCCATTATATAAGATTTTATTACATGTATATATAGACATCATCAGAACATTAAGGTAACACTCTTCCTTGTTGCTATGTAGCCTGGGATTGCATATTTAGTCATTCAGTACAATGTATGTTGCCATGTAGCCTCTGATATATTAAATATGGCCCTAGTTAACCTACTGATAAATGGGTTACAGATATATTTAGTGAAATGTCTGATTCGATGATTAATCCCTTAACAGCCCCAGGCTATATGGTACCAGCTACCGATATCCTGAACAGTGAGTACATAAAAGCAATGCGATGAAACTAACCTCGATGGAAAACAACAATGTTCTCAATACTGTCCTGCATGAGTACATATAAAGGCATGTTAAGCATAACAGGCTAAACATCAACCAAATATATCCATGGTAGACAACATAATCTACAAATGATAGCTTCGGTGTGCAGGCTTAAGCACGCTAGTTAAGCAAAACAAGAAGTGGAAAGGTGTGTTAACTGCATCAGGCATAACATTTAAAAACAAGAAAATAGTCATTCAAACTAGTATTGTGGAGGTCTAAAGTACACTAGTTATTGTTAAAAAAACGAAAAGGCATGTTAACTGCAATATCCTTAATAGCAACCAAATATCTTAATTCATAGTGGTATTGTTGAAACTGTTATTGATGAAATTGAATTGCATGGCAAATAGTTGCACATATAGAGTATCACATTGTGAAGAACTGAAATAAAAAAAAGCTACCGAGCCACCTATGGGTGTGGGTCTCCTGATCTGTAATCTCGGCGACTCAACGTCCCCCACCACCGCTGCCGGACCCCGAGGTAGGACCTCGTAGCATGCCGGGTCCGAGGAAGGACGGGGAAGTCCTCGAACTGGTGTAGGGGCATAGTGGCGGGCGGATCGGGGGACTGGCAACGGTGGATCGAGCCCGCGGAGGACGACAGGGACACCTTGGCGGCCACCTCGCCAGCGTCGGGCGAGAAGGCCACGGTAAACCTCCTTTTGCCCATTGGCTCGACGAGCTCCCCGGCACGCAGGCAGAGGTTGAGGATGGAGGCGCCGGCGATGGCGGCGACCTACCAATGGTTTCGAGGGTTGTGTGTGTGTCTGTGTGAGCAGAGGTTTTGGGGAGTGTGTGTGTGTGGAGGGGGCGGGGGGGGGCAAGGTGGTGTTTGAGGAAATACTGCGGCAACTGAAAATTTTACTAAGTGGGAGTAACAAGGAGGGGCTACTAAAAATTTGGATCAAGGGCGAGCAGCTATTTTTGAGATTGCGATGGATGCAAAGGGGGGATTAAAATGTCGGGGCTACTGAAAATTTGAATCAAGGGACTGAAGCAGAGCGAGAGTAACAGACATCGCACACGGTCCGCACATACTAATCGTGTGCTATCAAACATTAAAACCTTCCATGCGGTAGATATTTTTGAGATTACGAAGCAGTAATATTTTCGAGATTGCGAGGGATGCAGAGGCGGGAGTATTTGGGGAGTGAGTGTGCTTGACACGCCGGCTGTGGACTGTAGCCGACACACCTTCTCGCGTAAGCCATAGGCGTACTATACACCAATGGTGCTCCAGGTTATTGTGTACTACATCTCACACAGTTGGTGATAATAAGCTGTGCGGGATCTACTTGATTTTTCAACTTGATTTGAATTACATAATGGGGTCACAGCGACAATGGACGGTGTTCGAATTGCTAGACCTTTTATCTGCAGTGAACATGCAACTATATGTGTGTCATAAAAGAATTGGAATTATTCATGGTTCGTTTGGACATTTTATACATTAAACTGGTTTTCTAGCCATTTCAGGTGCACAATTCAAAATTAAACTACACGCACATGCTCCGGTGCATATAAATTGGTTGAAAAATCAAATCTATGTCCTTGGGTGCATGCTTAGGTCCCATGCAAGAAATGGGAATGAATTTCAAACATCAGGGCACTGTTGATTGCCGACAAAACGTTAAGATACCTAGTTTTTAAAATCTAGTAAATCCAAAACTCGTCTGAAATTCATGAAACTTGGCATCATATCCTGGAGCGGCATCAACATGTCGTGGTAAAACATTTGTCCCATTTGGGGCAGGTTTGGGTATGAGCTTCTCACAAACCAGAGCTTCTCACAACAAGTGTGATGGTTTCGGTATGGAACGTGCCACCTTTGGGGACGAAACGATATCCGTTGCCTCTTATTGCTTTCAAAAAATTTCTAGTGCCAACATAGAATAACAGGAGTGTTGTGTTCAGTTTTGGAATTTTGGGGTTCGTTTGGACATTTTTATACATTAACTGGGTTTTCTAGGCATTTTATGTGCATAATTCAAATTTGAAATACATGCACATGCTCCAGTGCATATAAATTGGTTGAGAAATCAAATATGTGTCCTTGGGTGCATGCTTAGGTCCCATGCAAGAAAAGGGAATGAATTGAAAACACTAGGGCACTGTTGATTGCCGGCAAAACGTTGAGATACATGGCTTCAAATTATAGTAAATCCAAAACTCGTCTGAAATTCAAGGAACTTGGCATGCTATCATGGAGCGGCATCAACATGCCACGGTAAATTTTTTGTCCCATTTGGGGCAGGTTTGGGTATAAGCTTCTCAGAAACCAGAGCTTCTCACAATAAGCGTGATGGTTTCGGTAGGGAACGTGCCACCTTTGGGGACGAAACGATATTCGTTGCCTCTTATTGCTTTCAAAATTTTTCTAGTGTCAACATAGAACAACAGGAGTGTTGTGTTTAATTTTGGAATTTTTCGGGGTTCGTTTGGCCTTTTTTATACATTAATTGGGTTTCTGGGCATTTAATGTGTATAACTCAAATTTGAACTACAAGCACATGCTCAAGTGCACCAAAGTTGGTTGAAAAATCACATGTGTGCCCTTGGGTGAATTTCTTAGGTCCTATGCAAGAAATGGAATGAAATCCAAACACTAGGGCACTGTTGATTGCCGGAAAAACGTTAAGATACCTAGTTTTTAAATTCTAGTAAATCCAAAACTCGTCTGAAATTCATGAAACTTGGCATGCTATCATGGAGCGTCATCAACACGCCGTGGTAGATTTTGTGTCCCATTTGGGGCAGGTTTGGGTATAAATTTCTCAAAAACCAGAGCTTGTCACAACAAGCGTGATGGTTTCGGTAGGGAACGTGCCACCTTTGGGGATGAAACGATATCCGTTGCCTCTTCTTGCTTACAAAAAATTTCTAGTGTCAACACAGAACAACAGGAGTGTTGTGTTTAATTTTGGAATTTTTCGGGGTTCGTTTGGCCTTTTCTATATGTTAATTGGGTTTCTGGCATTTAATGTGCATACTTCAAATTTGAACTACAAGCACATGCTCCAGTGCACCAATGTTGGTTGAAAAATCACATGTGTGTCATTGGGTGAATTTTAGGTCCCATGCAAGAAATGAGAATGAAATTCAAACACCAGGGCACTGTTGATTCCCGGCAAAAATGTTGAGATGCCTGGTTTTTAAATTCTAGTAAATCCAAAACTCGTCTGAAATTCATGAAACTTGGCATGCTATCATGGAGCAGCATCAACATGTCGTGGTAACAAATTTGTCCCATTTGGGGTAGGTTTTGGTATAAGCTTCTTACAAACCAGAGCTTCTCACAACATATTTAGGAACATAATTAAAAAAAGCCACATGCGGCAACACCCAAAATACACAAGGGCAAAAGAAGAATGAAGACAACGATCTGGCTCGTTGATCTCTAGTTTCTTGATGCGTTGCTGTAGGCCGTGGGAACTAGCACTACAAAAAAAAATACACGTCCGTGATTATACGTGTTTGTCACAATAGGTCACGTTTTCTGTCATGCATGTACATCCATGACGATTTTATGACAGAATCAAGATAGTCATACCTGTGCTGTCGTAGAAGTGTTCCATGACATTACTAAAATTATCATCACAGAAGTGTCCACTTCCATGAAGAAAAATGCCGCGTCATGGAAGTGCTTTCATCAAGGGTGACCGACATGTGGCATCCACCGTAACGGGTCGCCGTTAAGCTATCAGGTCCGGTTTGGATCCGATAACCCGCTAACAGCCCGAACCAATGAGGATTTTCCACGTGTAAAATTATCATTGGCCGGAGGAAACACGTGTTGGCTCACCATTGGGACAGATGTCATCCATTCATTGGACAGGAGGTGTCTATGATACGTTGACATGTGGCATGGCCCAACATAGGCCCATTCAGGTGAAATAGCCGGCCCATTTGACTTGGTCAAAAGGTAACGGTCCGGTCCATGGAAAGCCTGTTAACGGCCTGTTCGTATATAGCCCATTTATGGCCCGCTAACTCATGGCCTGTTACGGCCTATCAGAATTAAGCCCAGTAGCTTCATCTAGGTCGTCCAATATGATTCCAGCCCATTCTAACTTCCGGCCCATGTATGGCCCATGATGTCTTTTGGCCCATACGAGGCCATTTGTAACTCTTGGCCCATTAACGACCCGTGGTGAATCTGGCCCGCTATGAACAGTGTACCGCTTTATACCCATTAACGGCCCATTATTCCATTGGGTCGTTTCCAGCCCGTGTTATCTTTAGGCCTTCTCAGGGCCCATTTATTCTTGGGTTCATTTCTAGCATACGGTTACTTACGGCCCATTATTGGCCTTTTCTGCTTGTGGGCCAAATTAAGCCCGTGGTTACAATCGTCCCGTTTGCGGCCCATTAATCCGTTGGGCCGTTTTCATAGCATCATCAAATACGGCCCATTGTTGTCGTCCCATGAACGAACGATTCCAAATCTAGCTCATTTACGACCCATAATGCGGTCTGTTATTGGCCCATGTTTGGCCGATCGATCATACGGCCCGTAGAAGGCCCATTGTTTCTATGGCCCATAGAAGGCCCATTGTTTCTATGGCCCTTAGAAAGCCCATTGTTTCTATGGACCGTAGGAGGCCCATGGTAACTACAGTAAATATGTAGCCCATGGTTATTGTGGCCTAGTTTTAAAAAAATAGGTTATTGCGGCCACTAGCAAACCGCGGAAAAAAAACTGCACTGAGTATAAGCAAACAAATAAACAAGACAACAAGGAAATAAATAAGCAAGCAACTTACGCTAGGCTACCACGGCTATTACACATATTATATCCACTGGGAATCAAAGTTCTCCACCAGTGCAAATATAAGGAACAAAGCAGCATATCATACACACTGGTTGTCAAAGTTCGCGACAAGTGCAAATAAACGCCACAGCAAAACAAGTCCAGAATGAAACCACTTCAGTAGAGCTCAAGAAACGATATCCTGGGTACCCATAATGCTGGCAAGATGCTTAGCAAGCTTATTAACTTTCTCTTGTTTAGCGCTTAAATCCTCTAGCACTTGTTGTTGCACAAGAAAGTATGCATCTGAATTCTACATGGACTTCCTTACTCCTTCGACTTCTTGCCGCAGCACAGCTGAGTGATGCCTTTCAGCTTGTAGTTGAGACTAAACAAGATGAAGTGATTCAGGCAGCGAGTTCGAAGAGCTTGTGCCAGCGATACTGGCGAGTAACTCTAACACTACATCAACGCAAGACTGTGGGGTTTTCTCACTATCTACAAGATTGTTTTTATCACCTTTCTTGGAGACCAACGGGGTTGTCTCACTATCTTGAACCTTATCTGCATTACTTTCTCTACCATTGCATAGTGGGGTGCTCTTCTCCAATATTCGGTTCGCATACTACAAGCAGACACATCACAGGTTTAGCATGTAGTATACGAAACTCATTTTGGTAAACTGGTTCAGTAGTAAGGTGGACATGATAATAACATGAAACAAACATATATCTATGTACTATGGTCACTGTATTGTCCATATCATTCTAGTTTATGTTGCCAAATCAAGATAGAGACATAGTTCAACTCATATATTTTTAAGACACAATAACATAGACAAAATATAAGTGTGAGAAACTACTCAGCATTGGCAACACTTGTAATGTGCATCACATGAGAACATAACTGTTTATACAACTGAAACTGAAATCAACATAGAGCAAGAAGTTAGAACATCAATCCAGTTAAAGAAATAGATTTAAAACATACCTGTTGTGCCATTGGAGTTTCAATTGGATCCTTCAAATTCGAAAGTAGTTGGTATGAGTAAATACAGTGATGCAACAACAAAGGAGTATGGACCATAGCTACGAAATTTGACCTGAGAACAGTTGCTCTTCTGCTTTAAACGTGGAGTTTGGGTTTGCTGCGGTGGTCTAGATGCTTTGGGCACTGCAGTTGCTTTACAAACTGCTCGTGTGGGGGTACTCTATGGTGGACATGGTGCTTTGTCAACTAGAAGTGGGTTACTATCTGCTGGGGTTGGTGTTAGATGGGTTGTAGCTGGTTCTCTTCTCAATGGTGTAAGTGTGCTATCTGGAAGAGTCTCAATTATGTGTGGTGGGGCTAGTTTGTGGGCCAGTACAACCATGGTTCTATCTGCATCGACGGGTAGCACTGTCTTTTGTGAAGAACGGGTTTTTCCTCCCTTAGATACTGCCATCACCCCCTCCAATTCAAATGGTTGATAAACAAGAAAAGAAATTGAACGTACAGACATTGTATGATAGACAGATGTGGTAATTCACATATATGTTGTCTAACCAAACATGATAGCATGACACAATTTCACATATATGATGCCTAACTAAACAGGATAACATGACACAGCTTTAGATATATGATGGATAACTTATCATGATATAATGGCATAATTCAACATATGATGAGTATCCAAATAGAATGACATGAAAAAACTATATGATGTCTTTCTAAAACAGGTTGGGATGAAATAATTCACATACATGTTGTCTAAGTATACAGGATGGCATGATATAATTGACATAATTGATTCATATACTAAGCAGCTGGCACTCGCATGTATGATCTCTAAACTAAGCAGATGGAATTCAATATTGTGCATATGATGTCTAAACTAAGCAATGCAAGACACCATATGCATCATATGAGAAATATAAACATTGCAACTTAGAGCATACACCTCAGGTGGGATATAGGACTGGTCATCTATCTCTGAATCCTCCTCTGAGGAGCTCCCTGTAACCATCGAGATATATGCTTCAACAGGTACCATTGCCTGCTCTGAAGACCTTGTTTTCACTCTAGATTTTTCCATAACCGGCTCAAATGGCTGATACACATGAAGAGTAGTTCAATATACATAGATTGTCGACAAATGGAATACGTAATGAAAAAAAGATGGCATGAGATAATTCACATATATGATGCCTGGCTACATGGCGGTACATAATTCACATATATGAAAACTGACTGAAAAACATGGCATTGCATAATTCACATATCTGATATAAAAAGCAAACATGAGGCATTCAGACAAAGCATGTCTAATCTAAGTAGATGGCATGGCAATGCAAGACACCATATGCATGATATGAGCAATATAACCCTGCCAAGTTAGAGCATGCATCTAGGTGGGGGGCCTATGACTGGTCATCTGTCTCTGAATCATTCTCTGAGGAGCTACCTGTAACCAGCAAGAATTCTGCATCGACAGGTAGCACTGACTGCTTAAAAGACCTTGTTTTCACTCCAGATTTTCCCATGACCGACTCAAATGGCTGATGCACAGGAAGAGTAGATGAATGTATAAACATTATTGACAAATAGAATACATTATGAAAAAAATGGCATGATACAATTCACATATACGATGACTGGTTAAACAGGATGGCCTTGCATGATTCACATGTATGATACCTGGCTAAAGAAGATGGCATTGCATAATTCCCATATACTCCCTTCGTTCCTAAATATTTGTCTTTTTAGAGATTTCAAATGGACTACCACATATAGATGTATATAGACATATTTTAGAGTGTAGATTCACTCATTTTGCTTCGTATGTAGTCACTTGTTGAAATCTCTAAAAAGACAAATATTTAGCAACAGTGGGAGTATGATATAGAAACCAAACAGGTGGCATTCACACAAAGCAAATCTAAACTAAGCTGATGACATATAAGATGTATAATGTAAGCAATGTGAGGCGCCATATGCATGATATGACCAACATCAGCATGCCAGGTTAGAGCAAACACCTCAGGTGGTAAATAGTTGTGGTAGGCTCCCTCTGAATCCCCATCTGAACAGTTATCTTCCTCTGGAATACAATCTGGAGTGGCGGGAGGGGGGCACTTCGCCCACCATGGAGCTGCGTCTGCATGACATTATATTCCCACGCAATGGTCTTCTCTTTTTCTCTACATTTTCAGTATGATTGTGTACAATAACTGACATGCATAATAAAAAAATAGTTAGATTTTGTAAGGCCTAAGGGGTGCATGCAGAAATCAAGACTGATGGTAGCAAACGAGTGGATAGATCCAAAACTAATGATAGCAGGTAGATTATAGCTTCAGTTTAAAAAGATAGACAATGGATCATCTACCTTTTGTTGCCCACCCAACATGAACCACATAGAAGACCCAGATGAACCAGATAGTAGACAGACACTATTTGTTGCTGCCTTGATATGAGATCCACGGGCATTTTAAAACTCAAGTTTGAACGATAAAGTAGCAAGTAATAATAACCGATGTATAACATAAGCAAACACAAAAGACTGCGACCTCTCTTCCGGTACTGCATAGTCCTCAGGTTTATCTGCTCAGTCGATGATGGTAATGCAGTTGGCGTGGCTGCTGGCAATGGGGAAGACGATCTGATGCGGCGAAAGAAAGTCTACAGGGGGAATCTCTGCTGGAGTGAATGCTTCTGTCGATGGTGCACCTCAGGTGGGGTGGATGACGGCACGGCAGGAGCAGGACATAACACATAGAGTTTTCTTTGATGCCTATCTGAAAATGAAGTAAATCTGTAAGGGCTCCTTAGAATTGGAGGATTCTATAAACGCAAGGACAAGAAAAACACAGGAATATGATAGGAATGCACGTGCAAAACAGAGCATTTGGAGACATAGGATTTCTGTCAACCTGGGTGTTTGGTTCACATGAATGGGAAGAACACGGGAATGAAGAAACATGGTCAAATTAAAGTCAAACCACGTGAAAATGAAAAAAAATAAGAATCTTATTATGCCAGTAATGCAATTAGTTCTGTTCTTCATGCATATTAATTTGAAAAGGACGTCCAAGTGGATATAAAAATTCCTACGTTTTTTCTTTGAAAGAGACACCAAAGGAAAAAATCCTCCAGTTTTGCTTTGCTACACTCCTTCTAACCAAATGCACGAATAGTAGTACCATAGTAGTTCCATAGCAAAGGATCCCTGAGGGATCGACAAGAATGCAGAGTAACAAAGTGATGCGACGAGTGTACAACCTCTTTGGCATAGCCTTGTCGACCTCAGCATCATTGGGTTGGACGTGGAGGATAGTGATGCTGGTGTGACTGTCGGAGGCGTGGAAGAAGATCTGAGGCCTCTGGAAACGGTGCCGAGGGTACTGCTCCATTGTGATGGACTATTCCGTTGTTGGAGCAGCTCCGGTGAGGTGTACGGAGGCGAGGCCGAAGTAGGACAAGATAGACAATGTTAATATGAAGTGGGACTCTAATATCATCTGCAATAGATGATGTAAAATACATCACCAAAAAGTGCTAGATGTAAAACGCATCAGCCGCGCCACGGCCACTCCGACAGATGCTGCAAATATTGTTCACTCTAAACTTAACTGAAGAAACCAAACTTTACAGTCGAAACTGAATTTTTCTGTCGAAACTGATTGAACTAGTAGCAGAGCATTGCAATAGATGTTTAGGGCGTTCGAGCACTAGTAGAAGAGAAGCAGTGATCTAAATCAGCAGACGCTCGAGTAGGGAACGCACTAGTAGAGAGCAAGTCGTGCAGCAGCATCGCGAGCGAGTGCTAAAGCAGCAACTCCTGTAGCTGCCGGAGGTCGTGCAGCAGCAGCAAGAGCGAGAGCAAGAGCATGAACGAGAGCAAGAGCGGAGCAGCAGCATGACTGACAGCAATAGCAGAGCAGAGCAGCAGCACGAGCGAAAGCAAGAGCAGTGCAACAGCACGGCCGACAGCAAGAACAGAGCCGCAGCGCGAGCGAGAGCCGGAGCGGCCGCAGCTAGTTCTGGTGTGGAAGTCACCGCCGAGGAAGCAACAACATGGGGGAGAGACGCCGTGGATGAAGTGGCCGGCGACGGCGCCATTGATGGAGACCCGCCATGGCTTCTCGGTATCGAGCACCAGCAGCCCCGTGAGATTGAATAAAAGATAAAATGCAGTGGTGAGTGCAGAACCTCCTTGGTGGCGCCGAGTTGGCCTTGGCTTCATCGGAGGAATTGGTGAGGGTGCTGCGGTTCCGCTGGAGCAGGTCAAGACGGTGTTGTGGGGATGGAGGTGGCGCGATAGACGAGGCGAACATCGGGGCAACTCCGTGGAGGTGGAGGACGGGGAGGCTGATCCAGCGGGACGACGAGATCGACGACAGATCCTCATCCGGTGCGGTGGATGAGGGATGACGAGCTATTGCGGTGGACGACATCGTCGGGGAAGAGTCTCCGGCTGGGCGGTGGTCAGGAGGCCGACGGAGGAGCATGGGGTTTCGCGGGTTTTGGCGGCCTCAGTGTACGAATGGGGGGCGAAGGGGAAGGTAGGGGGAGCCATGGCTTAGGGACATGCTTGTTCGAAATGTAGGGTAAGTTACCAGCATACCCCCACCGGTTTTGACACCACGACATCGAGCCGACATTTCCGGCTGAGGGGTAGAAGGAGGATTTTGCGTGTCTGGGTTGCGGGACCGATTTCAGATGAGGAGGGTGAAGGAGTCCTGGATTAGGGGGTATCCGGGCAGCCGTGCTATATACATCATCCGGACTATTGAAGCGTGAAGATACAAGACTCAAGACTTCGGCCCGTGTCCGGATGGGACTCTCCTTGGCGTGGAGGGCAAGCTTGGCGATTCGGATATTGTGTTTCCTTCCTTGTAACCGACTCCATGTAAACCCTAGCCCTCTCTGGTGTCTATATAAACTGGAGAGGTTGGTCCTTAGAAGGCCGATCACAATTACAAGCATACCATCATAGGCTAGCTCTTAGGGTTTAGCCTCTACGATCTCGTGGTAGATCTACTCTTGTACTACCCATATCTTCAATATTAATCAAGCAGGAAGTAGGGTTTTACCTCCATCGAGAGGGCCTGAACCTGGGTAAACATCTGTGTCCCTTGCTTCCTGTTACCATCAGCCTAGACGCACAGATCGGGACCCCCTACCCGAGATCCGCCAGTTTTAACACCGACATTGGTGCTTTCATTGAGAGTTCCTCTGTGTCGTCGCTGCTGGGCTCGATGGCTCCTTCAATCATCGTCAACGACGCGGTCCAGGGTGAGACTTTTCTCCTCGGACAGATTTTTGTGTTCGGCGGCGTCGCACTACGGGCCAATTCGCTTGGCCATCTGGAGCAGATCGACAGCTACGCCCCTGGCCACCAGATCAGGTTCGGAAACCTGAACTACATGGCTGACCTTCACGGAGACTCGATCTTCGACGGATTCGGGCCTGCTCCAGGAGCACCGGACAGCCACGACGGGCATGGCTTTGACCTGCTGTCGGACAATACTCGGGATATTACCCCTGCAGTAGCCCCGGACTCGAATCCGGAGTGGGCTGCGTCGCCTAAAGACGGAGGGTTAGACTCCGTCCCGCAGGCTGCACACTCATCGGCGGTGGAGCTGAACACGGGTCTCACCTCTATAGAGGCCTATGACTTTGGACCCCTGGATTCGTATCCGGTTGTTGGTTCCAGTCCGCGCACTCTCGAGCCAATCGATCCAGGTTGGGCTCCGATAATTGAGTTCACTGCTACGGATATCTTCCAGTACTCGCCTTTTGGTGACATGCTGGACTCGTTAAAAACTCTCTCTTTGACAGAAAATATCGGGCCGAACTATGTCCGGCTGGAGTGGGAACCAGGCGACAAGGAAATTCGTTACCCACCCACCACCCACTTAATAGCCACGGTTGATGATTTAACCGATGTGCTTGACCTCGACTCCGAAGGCATCGACGGTATGGACGACGATGCAGGAGAAGATTTAGAATCTATGGGGCGCCGGACTTCCGCCTCGTCACACGACATATACATGGTGGACACTCCCTAGGAGGACGACAGCGACAATCCGGAAGATAAAACCCTCGGGCAAAAACCAAAGCAACGGCACAGACGCTGCTCCAAGGCCAGCAACGGTAAAAATAGCAGCAAGAGCACCAGAAGGATCGATACTCCGGTCAACCCCGAAGGCAACAACGACCATACGGAACCAGCGATGGAGCAGGACGAGCCAGGTCACGCCGAACACAGTTCGGAGCAGACGCCCGATGACAATGATCCAGAGGGATGAGTTCATCAAACCGGCCCAGGACAAGAAGACAGTCCGAACGATGATGCATTCATCATTCCGGAAGAATGCGTGGAACGAGATAACCTCCACAGAAAGCTTATGGCCACAGCGAGAAGTCTGAAGAAGCAGAAGCAACGGCTCAAGGCCACGCAGGAAACGCTCAATCGCAGATGGAATAAAGTGCTAGACACTGAAGAAAGATATGGCGACGATCGCCATACAAAGAGCTATCCAAAACGCAAGCTACTGCTAGAATTCGACGACAAGGCCGTTCCACCAAAGAGTAACACGACCAGGAGGCCAGACGTACCGCCTCATAACCACAACAAAGCGGCTACCAACGCTGCACATGATCTACGTGAGCATCTGGGTAAGAAAACTGGTGCAGCTAGGTCCATCTACGGATCTAAAGGACACACCCCGGCGAAGGACTGTGGTCATCAAAACGATTATACCAATCAAATACCAGTTCGGAATAAACGCTGGACACAACAACAGCCGACGGCATGCCACAGCACGTCCAAATATAGAGGGGCTGCTCACTCCCTGTGCTTTATCGAAGAAGTACTGGACCATGAATTTCCACAGGGCTTTACACCTATGAACATAGAGGCATACGACGGAACAACAGACCCAGGGGTCTGGATCGAGGACTTTATCCTGCATATACATATGGCTCGTGGGGATGACCTCCACGCCATCAAATACCTTCCCCTCAAACTAAAGGGACCAGCTCGACACTGGTTGAAAAGCCTCCCCGAAAATTCAATTGGGAGTTGGGAGGAACTCGAGGATGCTTTCAGGGCCAATTTTCAAGGGACTTATGTCCGGCCTCCGGATGCTGACGACTTAAGTCACATAATCCAACAGCCCGGAGAGTCCACCCGCAAGCTTTGGAACAGATTCCTCACTAAAAAGAATCAAATTGTCAATTGTCCGGATGCCGAAGCCTTAGCGGCATTCAAACACAGCATCCGCGATGAGTGGCTCGTCAGACACCTCGGCCAAGAAAAGCCAAGGATAATGGAAGCCCTAACAAGTCTTATGACCCGCTTTTGCGCGGGTGAAGATAGCTGGCTAGCCCGTAAAGGCACCAGCAACTCCAGCACATCCGAAATAAGGGATGGCAACGGAAAGCCACAGCGTAATAAAAACAAACGCCAAAACAAGGAAGAGAGCCCGGATAACACAACGGTTAATGCCAGATTCAGGGGCTCTCGACCTAATCAGCAAAATATGCCATCTAAAAGCAGTAAAGAGGGACCATCCGGTCTGAACAGAGTCCTGGATAGACTATGCCAAATTCATGGCACCCCTGACAAACCTGCGAACCACACGCACAGAGAGTGCTGGGTCTCCAAGCAGGCCAGCAAACTAAATGCCGAACACAAGGGAAGGGAAACACCAAGTGAAGACGAGGATGATCCTTGCCAGCTGAACACTGGGGGACAGAAAAAATCCCGCCAGAGGTTAAACCAGTAAACATGATCCACGCGACTCGTACATCCATGAGAAGGCACAAACGCGCGCATAGAGACGCGTGCGATATAGAGCCCATCGTACCCACACCTAACTACTGGATGTCTTATTCGATCACCTTCGATCAGTTGGACGGACGAACTAGTATTCGGCGCGAAGGATCAGAGGCCTTGGTGCTTGACCCAATAATCGACGGATACCATCTCACCCACGTCCTCATGGATGGCGGCAGCAGTCTCAATCTAATATATGAGGACAATGTCCGCAGGATGGGGATAGACCCATCCAGAATTAGCCAAATTAACACCACCTTTGAAGGGGTGATACCAGGCGTTGAAGCCTACAGCAGGGGCTCCGTCGTACTGGAGGTAACATTCGGCTCTCCAGGCAACTCCAGAAGCGAAGAACTACTCTTCATCATTGCACCCTTCCAAAGCGACTATCATGCATTGCTCGGAAGAACGGCCTTCGCCCGCTTCAACGCATTGCCGCACTATGGCCAACTTACACTCAAGATGCCCGGTCCACGTGGCGTCATCACCGTTAGCGGAACCATAGAGCGCTCCTCACGCGCAGAGGAACACACGACGGCCCTGGCGGCAGGACTATAAGCGGCCTCCAATATCAGAAAACATGACTGGTCATTAAGACCACAGACACGGTTAGACGAGTCCGGTAGCCTGGACAAAATTGAACCTGGGCGCCGTATATGTAATCTCATAGAGGACACCAGGGGCTATAAATATTTAATAAAGCCCCACAGTTGGCTCAACTCTATTAGCAGGCCAACATCTTACACTTTTATTATCCATCGCATACTTACGTTGTACTCTCCTACGAGTTCTCTCTTTTACAGACAACGTTCACGCGATACCCTTCCAGGATACGGCACAACGGAGACAAAGGCGCAGATGTGCAGCAGGGCCCCGCTCCACATGTTTCTTTTTAGATTAAGCCCTGGTGTAAACCTTTTCTATTGCCTCTTGTTGTTTAACCATCCCATGGGTTCCATACCCACAGAGGATACTATCGTTATTGGCATTTCGCCACGACAGACTTACGCACGTACCTGGAAACACAGGGTTTATAATGAATGGGCATTCTTGAGCCCATCATCTGTTATAAAGTCCGAATACCTTCGGGAGTGTTCGACTTCACGAGTTTAGCCTTATATGCATCAGCTCCGAATCATGTCTTTGGTCAAATGTTGGGTTTTCCCGGCTCCTGGGTTTGCCGCCTTATGTTCCGTTATTATCGGCTAAGGTGGCCAAAGGAGAACTACTGCGATTGTGCCCTGATTATCCTGGATGAGCACCTCAGTAGAGAAAGCCGAAAACTGACTGTCATGATACAGCGAGAGACTGATCAACCACTCGAAGACTCACCGGAATCTTTAGGATTCCTCCGCGTTAATAAAGGGTCATTTCCTGGTCATGTACATACGCGCCCGTATTTGGATGCACGCGAAGGTACCAGGGGCTACATAGTAGCCCCAACTTTAGACATCCATGGCTAAGCGAAAGTGTTACAGCTATATAGTCTGGTTGCCTAGTTCGACGTGCGATCACCTCCTTAAGGGACCAAGACGTTGGATCAAGTGTGATTAAGCATATTTTTCGCGAACACCCCCGCATTGTATGCGTGGGGGCTGAAGCCAACGACTGCTAACTTTCGGATTATATATATATATATATATATATATATATATATATATATATATATATATATATATATATACATACATATACATATACATATACATCTGGGCTATTCTGTTACGCATAATAGAATATTATTCTGTTACCCTTTTTGAACTGACGTTTTCAGGTGGTTGTACTGATGTTTTCGAAGCAGTTTAACTGATGCTTCCAGTTGTGTTTAACAGATCGTCTTCTTTAGTTCAAAAACTTTTTGTAATTTTTTTGTCGGAACGGGGAGTGTAATATATCATTGGAAAGCTCTTGACAATCATATTTCAAGTATATTGAACATTTTTGCAAAATCATTGTGGTTTAAGAGCAGTTTTGAAAAAACCGTTTTTTTCAAAACCAAAAACGCAAATCGTATTTTGGACTCAATTTTCAAACCATTTGTCGGAATTGAGCAAATAAGATGGCGTTGGAAAGCTGGTGAAAATCCGCATCTTCCATATATGTATTGCTTTTTCTAATTCTATATGATTTAAAAGTAATTTCAAAAACGGTGAAATTCTGGGCGAAATGTATTTTCGCAATTTTTTGCAAACGGTTTGTCGGATTGACACAAATGATACGGCGTTGGAAAGCTATGGAAAATGAGCAACTTTTTCGTATATAAACGTTTTTCTAATTCCTTACGGTTTAAAAACGATTTCGAATACGGTCAAATTTGATTTTGAATGCGATTTTTTTAAAAAGTTTGTCGAAATATGGCAAATAATATACTGTTGGATAGCCATCGAAAATGCAAAACTTAGTCATGTTGCTACTTCGCAACTGTTTAAGAGTAATTTGGATAACGGTGAGACCCATCGTGTTGTTTTTCCGTCAGAAAAAACAGAGTACTTGTACCGATCTATGTGTGTGTTTGTACTGATGTATTCTTCGGGGAGTAATTTTGGAAGGTTCCGAAAAAAGAGTACTTGAAAGTATGTCCGTCTGGGTTTGTACTGAGCGTGCTTTCACATACTAGATTTTACTCTGTTTTTTGGTATGATTTTCCTCATAGCTTTTCAATAGTTTACGGTATTTGCGTCCCCGAACTTGCATGTTTTATATCGTTGAACTGAATAATACTTTTAACAAAAAGAAAATGTTGTGTGTTTAATTTTTTTTTGAACTCAACTTTGTTTTGCGATGATGTTCTGGACTTCTCCTGTTTTACCACTTGAACTTAACTTTTTTGAATTTTTGTGTTTTTTAGCATTTTTCCAAAGTGAAAATATTTTACAACTTATGTGTTTTTCGATGAACTTATTTCGAACGTCATATTGAACTTATTACTTTTTTAATCAAGAATTTCTCGTGTTTTCTTTTTAAGTTGTTTTTTTCCTTTCACGAACTTACTGGCTGTCAAGTTAGGACCGATGCTATGTTTTTCTTTGAACTGGTATCAAATTTCTCTATACACATATTGAATTGTTTACACGTTTGATTATTGCATTGATGATATAATACATGTTGAACTGCTGCACCAGAGCGAAAAACATCTATGCATGTGAGCTATTATTTTACATTGAAATTTCATCAATCAACATACATGATTTTCCTTTATGTTCACATATGTACTGTAGACATTTACATACACATGCACAGCTCCATGATCATACACAATTTTTGCAAAAACACTTCTACAACAACAATTCTTCTCCTATAGCTTCTCCTCGCTATCTTTAACACAAACAATCAATTGGAGAAAGCACATATGATTTTAGATAGAAAAATCACCTCCGCATCCGCCAACTGGACTGATGTTTGCGGCTGTGAACGAGATCGCTACAGTATTAGCACCTGAATGCTTTTTAACTGATGTATTTTCTTCATCGAACAGTTGTAACATGATGACTAGAAGTTCGATACAAAGCCAAGAGATGACCAAATGGTACAATCTCAAAAGGCATAGTTATTGTAGTCAAGCAACTAGGGAAAGTTTCAAAGCTTCCACAACATCGACACTTGACTTTGAGTACTGCTACGCCAGGTAAGCTAGGCCATTCTTCTTCAGCAAAAACCACATAAGCACTTGCCTTTATCACAGTCGCCAGGACCTGGAAAGATCTTCATGCATTCATCATTGTGAAGCCTGTTCGTGCAAGGCTTACCGAGCTCAATGGCCGTTGTTGCACAAAAATGAGGCGACACCTTGCTGGCCAACAATGGTTCTTGGCCGAAACTCCTGCAGATCTTCAAGGAAAGAAGATGCATCACAAAATTGACATTACTGAGTGCTGACTTAGGTTTAGATGTGCTCTATTTAATGAAACATACGAGAAAGTATACTGTGTCCAAGAATCAACAACAAAATTGTAAGAGAAACACTTGATAGCAGGCCGTGTTCCAAATGATCAATGAGAAAAATAGGAGGAAGATGCTAACAAACTAAATAAGAACAACCTAGCGCAAAGATCTGCGATGCAAAGATCCATCTAATGTCTAACTATAAGAACACATCAGATGTGTGCAATTAATACAAAGAGGCGTCACCACGTAGCAGAAGATGCGAGCAGGACAGAGCAGCTGCTTGTTGCAGTGGAGAATGGGGAGGACGGGGACTCTGGTTAAGCACAGGGCGACGGCAAATGCCAGATCCAGGCCGTGAGCAAGAGTATGGGCCGTTCCGATGAACCATCACCCATGAACGATTTTCCAAACAAGAAAGTAAACAAGTACTTTCTCAAAAAGAAAGTAAACAAATACATGCACGAGAACAGTTTTGTGCTTATTTTATGAACCAATAAATCTGAATTATTTCTAGAACACACACCGAGCTGATAGATGTGCTTATCTATGAACTGATGAACAAGACTAATGTCTATCTGGGCTATGATGTAACGCCCGGATAATCTTGCTACAGTAATCCCACGCTAATCATGGCACGTCATCCCAATTACTGTTGCTATCCTCGAAATAATTCGAAACCGTTCAAATTCAAAATTCAAATTGATGAAAACAATAAAAGTTTTCAAAATTTAAAATAATATTGTTCGGTGGTTGACGAATATTACAAGGGTAATTAAGATGCAACAAACAAATTTTTATTAAATGCCTAAGTGTTTATAGATAAAAAAACATAAAAGAAAATAAATAAAAGGAAAACAGAAAAACAATACAAAAAAAAAGGAAAAGAAACCCCCTGGGCTTCGGCCCAGCTGACCACAGGCCAACTGGGCC
>NC_057795.1:336967832-336973148 GCF_018294505.1 Triticum aestivum
TAACTAGTTAAGATTAATTAAACTGTAATTAGATTAACCTAAACCCTAATTAACCTGAATAGGGAATGACAGGTGGGTCCCACTGGACCCACATGCCAGGGTTGACTCAGTCAACCCCTGTTGACTGCTGACGTCAGCATGACATCATGCTGACGTCATAAATACTTTTTTCGAATTAATTAAATAAATAATTAAATTCCAAAATTATTAAGATCTTTTAAAAATCATATCTTTTAATCCGTAACTCGGATTAAAATATTTTCAACATGAAAGTTGCTCAGAACGACGAGACGGTTCCGGATACGCAGTCCGTTCGTCCACCACACCCCCCTAACCTATCGAACCCGCAACTTTCCCCCTCCGGCTCCTCTGCCCGAAAACGCGAAACACCGGGAATACTTTCCCGGATGTTTCCCCCCTTAACCAGTACCACCTCATACCACGTAGGGCACGCCTAGCATCGCTTCTTGACATGTCATGCATCGATATGCATCTGTTTACTTGGTATTCATTGTTTCTTCCCCCTCTTCTCTCCGGTAGACTACGAGACCGACGCTGCTGCTGCCCAGTTCGACTACGGAGTTGACGACCCCTCTCTCTTGCCAGAGCAACCAGGCAAGCCCCCCCCTTGATCACCAGATATCGCCTATTCTTCTCTATACTGCTTGCATTAGAGTAGTGTAGCATGTTACTGCTTTCATTAATCCTATTCTGATGCATAGCCTGACATTGTCGCTACATCTGTTGATACCTTACCTGCAATCCTAAATGCTTAGTATAGGATGCTAGTTTATCATCATTGGCCCTACATTCTTGTCAGTCTGCCTTGCTATACTATCGGGCCGTGATCACCTGGGAGGTGATCACGGGTATATACTATACATACACACATACTATACAGATGGTGACTAAAGTCGGGTCAGCTCGAAGAGTACCCGCGAGTGATTCACGGATTGGGGGCTGAAAGGACCTTTGTCCCGACGGCCCTCTGTGTGGATCTTTGTGGCGGAGCGACAGGGCAGGTTGAGACCACCTAGGAGACAGGTGGGCCTGGCCCTGTTCGGCGTTCGCGGACACTTAACACGCTTAACGAGATCTTGGTATTTGATCTGAGTCTGGCTACGAGCCTATACGCACTAACCATCTACGTGGGAGTAGTTATGGGTATCCCGACGTCGTGGTATCAGCCGAAGCTCTTCAGACGTCAGCGACGGAGCGGCGCGCGCCGAATTGGACTGGAACGCCACTAGGCTAGGTCTGCTTTCGGCCGCCCACGCAACATGCAGGTGTGCTCAGGGCGATGGACCCAGACCCCTGTGCGCTTAGGTTTAGACCGGCGTGCTGGCCTCTCTGTTTTGCCTAGGTGGGGCTGCGACGTGTTGATCTTCCGAGGCCGGGCATGACCCAGGAAAGTGTGTCCGGCCAAATGGGATCGAGCGTGTTGGGCTATGTGGTGCACCCCTGCAGGGAAGTTTAATCTATTCGAATAGTCGTGATCTTCGGTAACAGGACGACTTGGAGTTGTACCTTGACCTTATGACAACTAGAACCGGACACTTAATAAAACACACCCTTCCAAGTGCCAGATACAACCGGTGGTCGCTCTACCTCAGGGATATGAGGAGGGGATCGCCGGGTAGGATTATGCTATGAGATGTTATTGGGAGATGCTACTTGGAGGACTTCAATCTACTCTCTTATACTTGATGCAAGACGAAGGTGACCAGAAGCGTAGTCTTCGACAGGATTAGTTATCCCCCTCTTATTCTGGCATTCTGCAGTTCAGTCCACTAATATGGCCTCCTTACACATATACCCATGCATATGTAGTGTAGTTCCTTGCTTGCGAGTACTTTGGATGAGTACTCACGGTTGCTTTCTCCCCCCTTTTTTCCCCTTTCCTTTCTTCCTGGTTGCCGCAACCAGATACTGGAGTCCAGGAGCCAGACGCCACCGTCGACGACGACCCCTACTACACCGGAGGTGCCTACTACTACGTGCTGCCCGCTGACGACGACCTGGAGTAGTTAGGAGGATCCCAGGCAGGAGGCCTGCGCCTCTTTCGATCTGTATCCCAGTTTGTGCTAGCCTTCTTAAGGCAAACTTGTTTAACTTATGTCTGTACTCAGATATTGTTGCTTCCGCTGACTCGTCTATGATCGAGCACTTGTATTCGAGCCCTCGAGGCCCCTGGCTTGTATTATGATGCTTGTATGACTTATTTTATTTGTAGAGTTGTGTTGTGATATCTTCCCGTGAGTCCCTGATCTTGATCGTACACATTTGCGTGCATGACTAGTGTACGACTGAATCGGGGGCGTCACATATGATATGGACACAAACAAAAGCACACTATTTCCTTAGAAGTTCCACTATCTTGAAGGATACGTAAATATAATATAGTACTCCGAGCTTAAAAATATACACACGAACACATGTCTTCAGCAAACCCACCCATGATCTTTTATACAGTTCTTTTGTATATGTATATCAAGTATTTTGCACATGATCTTTGTAAAATTAGAAACTAAACAATACTTTGTCCCCAGTAAAGTCCCGACCAAATTCAACATTTCCATTCCAACAGTTCAAGATCAGAGGTAGTAGTTCATCAGTTCAACCGTTCAATTCAAACAGAAGGTCAGGTTCATAAGCAACTTTTCAACGGTTCAGTTCAAAATTCAACAATTCAATTTTCAATAGACCAAATCAAGGAAAGACAACTGACCGAAGGGGTGGCCAATGGCCACGGTTGATCACGGCGTGCACGACAGTATCCAGCAACCTCTGTCCTGGCTCATTGCGGAACAATGTGTTGGGCGTAATCCACGGCCTGGCATATGTGATGCAAAAAAGTGTTAAGAGAGGACATAAGCAAAAATTTGTAGTTGATTATGATGCAGCATTACAAAAAATAATATACTTTAGGCCATAAATGCAAAGCACTCTGAACTCTGAACATTTCTGGAGCTTTTTGTTAAACTGAAGCATGCTCCAGAGCAGGACAAGATCAAGCGGATTCGGAGGATGCTGAGCAACATACATTGGAGATGCAAGACCACAATACATCACTTAGAGATGTCACTGAACTCTGGGACATTTGTACTACAAGAATTGAATCTACACCAATCTTGAACTTTCAGGTTCCATACGCAAGATAGCTACGAATTGCTAAAATCATTCAGTACCAGAAAAAAACACCAAAAGGTTCTCCAAATGGTTGCTTGAGGAAGAGCCAAAGCTATTTTTGGGTGGTGGACGGCAGCAGCATGTGGGCTAGGTTCTCGCGCACCTGGAAGGATGAGGAAAATGGCAACCCAACTACTATAGTGGAAACAGGAGCTGACGGCCGTGGACTGCTGCTCGGCATGAACTCGACCGTCTGGATGCCACAGGGCTGGACTGGGGATAGCGCTGGACATACTGGAGCAGTGGCCAAGGAGCTTAGAGCAGCAGTGTACATCGGCAACGGACTACTCACGCACAAGGAGATGTACTGCTCTCCTGGGATCAAGGGGCGAAGTGTGTGCCTCCCGAGCCGCGACGTCGAACTCCTTCGGGTTGTGTCGTTGAACGACTCGGTGTGGCGGCGGTGAGCGGTATTGGCGGTGCGGCGATGGAGCTCCACCGGCAGTGGCAGGAGGCTCGACACAATCGGCATGGGAGCTGCGAGGGTGAACGGCCTGGGGCGGACTGGTTGGACTGCTGGTTGCAGCGGCGTCGAACCCAACTGGAGAAGTTCAAAAAGGAACTTCATCTTCACCATACAGACTACACCAATACTGAAAAATAAAGAATAACTGAAGTACGAGAGGAAGACGAGCCTAAGTTCAAATTACACACACATAAGCTGCAAGCTCCATGTTCCAGCTTGTATATGATTCATTTTAATGTTAGATTCCTCGGTCCAACATTAAAGTAACACACATGACCGATCAACACACAAATCATAATACCAATCCTGTTGACTTTTGTTGACTGAAGTACAGATGTGGATGCATACCTTGACAGTAGTCGGAGACGAGCACGACAAGGTCCCGGCTGCCACCCCGCTTCCACCGCTGACGGCCAGCAAGGACACCGCGGTGAGGAGGGCGTCCTAGTACCCTAGCTCGCGGGCGGAGGGGTTGGGCGCCGGCGGTGCGGCACTAGGATCATGCATGCATGGCGGCGCCGGCGGTGCTGGAGCTCCTCACCGTCTCGGAAGGAGAAAGAAAGGAGAGCATGCACGCATGGCGACATCGTCCTTGTCATCATGGAGAAGTAGGACTGCTGGAGACATTGCAAAGCAGCACAACAATATTACATGTTTTCTAAAGTTGAGTAAAACATGTTTGAGATTATCAACAGTACACATATCGTATCTTTCAGCAGACCAACTAGTATATCTGAATGTGTAAACATAGAACAACTGATTTGAATGGATCTCTATCATGGCTGGATAAAAGGACTTGGAGTGGCTGATATCAATCAAGAAAAAAAACAATAAAAAAGAACGATACAATCCAGCGAGGAATTTTGTTATTTGAGCTTTGAACTGATTAGCAAAACCACCCATCTATTATTAGAACTTACAAGCAGAAGAATATGCACTCCTGCGTAGTGTGAAGCTGAACCCAAAATTTAACAAATGATCAGCTGCTATTTAGGTTGTCTGAGCTGCAGAAAAGAAACCAAATGTATCACCAGGCCAAGTTCTGAACTGAACCTCTGGGTGTTCAAAGTTCTGAACTAACCCTTTTTTAAGCTGAGAGAACAAAGTCGCACGGGGTTGACAGGGGTGTTGACGCACAGGGTTCTCCTGGTGGCATTGAACGGACATCGGTGGCAGAGGTGAATGGCCTGGGTGGCAGAGGTGAACGGCCTGCACACTGAGGCTGTGGAGGGCGATGCCGGAACATGGGGCCGGGGCACGGTGCGTGTTAGAGGAATTTCTTTGAACTCCCATGGTAGCAATACATGGACTTATGTGACGATAGGAATTCTCGGACTAGCACGCGACAGTAGCACACACACGATAAACATTTCGAAGTCATCTAAGCTACAACATTTGGCAAGAACGAGCTACCTACAAATGAACATGAAACAAAGTAAAAATGGTGCTCCACTGCACTGAGTCAATTTAGCAAACACATGACGTGCACCTCATGAGCCGGTGGTTGAAGTTGATGGAGCAGAGCATCGAATGGCGGCAGTCACTAGCTTCCATGCGCGGGGGCAGGGGAGGAAGAGGTGCCGGGGGGGCATATCCAGTCCCGTGCACGACGGAGGCAGGCGATGGGCGATGTTGGTCGCCGGCGGGTGGCGCGACTGGAG
>NC_057795.1:336973975-336974505 GCF_018294505.1 Triticum aestivum
GGCGTGCGGGGCGGAGGCTGGCCGGCGGCGCGCGGGGTGGAGGCTGGCCAGGGGGCGCGGGCGGTGGAGATTGGCCGGCGGCGTGCGGGGCGGAGGGGAAGGCCAGCGACTAGGAAGAGCTGGTTGCAGATGTTTGAGTGGTACTGGTTTGAAGAAAATTCATCTCGTTCTATATAAGGCGATGGAGTAACAGAATAATATTCTGTTACCGGTAATAGAATAGCCCTATCCTATACATATATATATATGCATATATATATATATATAAAAGGTGGGTCTATTATGATAACACCCTTAAGAGTTTTATTCTGCACACCACTTTTTTATTCTGCTAACACACTAGTGTCTCGCACCCGCGAACCGAACCGCACTGCACCGCAGCAAAAAAGCCCACCCCACCCGGCTCATCCCCACCTCCCACCTCCCGCACGACCCCCCCACATCCCGCGGTCCAAACCCCCGTCTCCCTCACCTTCTGCCAGAGAACAACCCCAGGCCGACGTCGCCGCCCCGTCGCCGGTCCCCGTCCA
>NC_057795.1:336975008-336977365 GCF_018294505.1 Triticum aestivum
CCGGGCGGCCCCCCTCCGCCTCAGATCCGGCAGCCGGCGCCCCCACAACCCATGAATCCTTGCCGCTGCGCCGCCTTGGAGCCTCGCCGTCCCTGCTCCGACCAGAGACGTTGCGGGTGCCGCACCCTGCCTCCCCCTGTGACTCTCCGATGATGGATGGAGCGGCAGGTACTCCACCTTGCGTCTCCCGGCCAGATCCATTGATGGTAAGCCTAAATCATGGCCAGCTCTCCCCCTCCCCTTCCACCCCATGCCCCATTCTCCATATCACCTAGAACCACGATGTGCAGGCATCCAGGAGGCCACCTACCTTCCTCTATCGAGTTTCTCTGCCGCTGAGCACAGGGAGCTCCTCACGAATGAGCATCGGCTCCGGCCGTGGGTTCTCAACTCCCGTGACCTCCTCTTTTGGACAGATGCATTTCAACAAGGCCGCATCCCCACCTCTGCAGTTCGGCGACCGTCGCCGTGTAGCTCGGCGACGCGAGTGATGTGTTTCAGTACTGGGCACTTGCAGTATTGGTAGTTTTTGCTTGCAGGTGCACTTTCTCATCGCGACGTGCAACTACAACTCGCCACAAACGGTGAGCGGAGGGGATCCGCACCACACGATGTGCGTGCGTGCAGTCCGGCGTTGCCCCTTCAACATCGTGGACCCGCAGCTCGCTGTCTTATGAAATTCGGTGCTCATGCAGTTCACTTTTTTAGGGGGATGGAAAAAGCCTTCAGTGCACTGCAGTTTTGCTATTCTCGCTTAAAACTAAGAAAAAAAGATGCAGTGCATTATGAGAACTTGGGTGGTTCACTGTGTAAGAGACTGACCATGTGCTTCTTTGTTTGTTCTTCTCGCGATTTAGTTTACTATTTTTTGCAGAAGACGAACAACCAAAAAGGAAAAACAGTGCACTGCACACCTTGTTGAGCCTAAAGAAATAACTACTATGAGAAAAACAATTCACTGTTCTCGTAGCTGTCCATTCTTTTCGCCCCCATGGGTCACTTAAGTCACCCCAAGAAACCACCCACAGGGCATTTCACTTCGCCCTGTCGAGCCGTCCAAAAGGACGTGATACATGATTTTTTTAGGAAAACAAATTTAAAAAGTAATGCGGTTCACTTCGATACCATTTGCCGGTCACTCCCGATATAGTTGCTGTTCACTTTCAATACCGTTGCCGTTCACTTATGCACAATATAAAAATAGAAAAAAATAATACCGTTCACTTTTCATAGTGTTGTGGTTCACTTGCCCTCCTCTATGCGGTCCACTCTCGTTCATAAAAATGTTAGAAAAATGTAAAAAAATCATGCAGTGCGCTTTTCCATTTAAAAGCGGTGTGGTTCTTTGTTCGATGTAGTTCACTTACGCCCGATGTGAAGTGCGGTCCCACGTGCGAAAATTTATGTCTGAATAAAACAAACTATGAAGTTCGCTTACCCGTCTGATGCAGTGTGGTTTTCGTTCGATGCAGTGCGGTTTTCAGTCCGATGAAGTACGCGTGTCGATTTGGCTCTTGCGAAAAACAGAGTGTCCGCATTTCAATAAATTCAAAATTCCTATTAAATCGTAAAGAATTAGATAGTGTGTTCTACATGAAAAAGTTGCGTCTCGTCGATATCTTTCCAACGGCATATCATTTGAATCATTTCGACAACCGGTTTGTAAAAATTTCAAAAAAAAACGACCGCTGCCACTCGTCCTCCGCCGCACGATTTTAAAAATTAACTTAAAACCGTAAGCAATCTCAAAACCATTCCTACATATGATAGTTGCACCTTGTCCATAGCTTTCCAACGACGTATTACACGCCTCGTTTCGATAAACGGTTCAAAAACTAGAGCGAAAACAGTACCGAAAATTTGAAATTTTTTGAAAAACAGAATTCCGCAATTTAGTAAATTTGAAACTGCTCTTAAACCGTAATGAATTAGAGAAAGATTTATATATGAAAAAGATGAGCCTCGACGATATCTATCCAACGGCGTATCATTTGCTTCATTCCGACAAGCGGTTTAGAAAAAACGCGAAAAAACGCTCGCTCCACTCGTCATCCGCCGCACTATTTTCAAAACTGCTCTTAAACCGTGTGAAATCTCGAAAAGTGTTCAACATGTCGAAGTTGCGCTTGATCCATAGCTTTTCAACGGTATATTGCACGCCTCGTTCTGATAAACGGTTAGAAAATTAGAGCGAAAACAGTATCAAAAAAAATAACGCGTGCAGTTTTTTTCGACGAGAAGTTCACTCGTGTGAGTACTGCAGCACACTTGGTTCAAAGAATGACGTGCACTTGCGTTCAGCGTGCAGTGCGGAAGTGGTGTGCAGAATAGTTATTCTGCTAATATTAGCTGAATAG
>NC_057795.1:336977721-336990604 GCF_018294505.1 Triticum aestivum
CCGCACAGGGGACACAATCATATTTTCAGGCAAACAGTATAAATATAGCCTCATAATCAAAATAAACATTGTTTTTACAATGATTCGATTCATCACTCGAACAAGACATTCTTCGAGCACTGCGCCTCTATTAGGCGGGCACCTTCTGTGACCTGCGCCAAGTAGTGCTCGGCCAGATATTGGCCCCCCGCCGAATCCTGGGTCGCTATAATGGTGGCCTCCATATCCATCCAATAGGCTTTAACGCGGGCAAGGGCCATCCGCGCACCCTCTATGCACGCCAACCTCCTCATGGCATCGATCCGAGGCACGGCCCCAAGGAATTACTGCACCAAACCAAAGTAACTGTCCGTCTTAGGCCCCTTCGGCCAAAGATGGTCTATTACAGACCGCATTGCAAGTCCGGACAGTCTGTGAAGCTCCGCTATAGCAGCCACCTTGTCACTTAACGGCAGCGGGCGAGTGGGAGATTTGAATTGCGACCAGAAAAGCTTCTCCACTTGCTTACCACCCTGATCATCGAAGAACTTGGCAGCGTCAGCTGTACTCTTCGCCAAATCCGCATACGCGTCCGCAAGACTCCAACGTCCATCCAGGGGAGCGTACTTTGGATTGACAAAGTTCGTCCGCAGCAAGTAGGAGCCCCCAGCCGTGATTTTACCGGCCTGTTGAAGCTCCTCCTGCGCACCCCTGAGCTCGGTCCGTATTTCCTTGGTGGCATTAAGTGCCTTGTCCAGATCGGCCAAACTATCCTTATGCTCCTTCTTAAGGAGCTCATACCGGTCAGCGACAGTTTTTAACTCAACAACCATTTTGGCTATATTTTCCTCGCTTCGGCGATGAGCAGCCTGTTCGGCTCTCAATTCCTCGGTCGCCTTTAGGGAAGCCGCATTGCTCACCCGAGCTTGTTCCTTGGCTTGAGCAAGTTCCGCCCTCAGGGCCTCCATGGCAGCAGCACATCTGCAGTCCAAACATATTGCATTAATATCATGTCGCCTTCATATTTCCCTATACAAAGGAAGGCATAACACATACCTTGTGATTTATCCAGCCGCTCGTTCACCAGCGTGATATCGTCATCAATCGATCCAATCTGCCTCGTTAGTTCGGCAACTTCAACGGACTGGTCGGTGGCCGGACCCACAGGTACCTGCACGTATTTACAATGCAATCATTGATTTATGATCCCCCGTTTGCCGCCTAGGGCGGGCAACCAGAGTCTCAGGGGCTACTATCTATATGGACCACACCTAGCGCGTGCCTCACAAACTAAAGAAATAGTGTATTCTTCACTACATACCTCAAAGCCTCCGAGCAGGCTTGTAAATGCTTCATTCAAACCGCTCGTAGCGGATGAAATCTTCTTGAGCACCTCGCCCATTAATGAGCGGTGCTCCTCCGAGAGCGCAGCTCGCTCCAGTAGGCCAGTCAGTACGTCCGGCAAGACATTGAACTGTACTGGACCCTTCCCATCGCCCCTCGTGTGAGCCAAACGCTCCAGACTCAGGGCGGCTGACGTATTGGCTTCCGGCTTCGGCAAATCTGGACTCCTCCGTGACGACACCTTGGTGTCGCCCACTTCATGAGTCGGAGAGGCGGGTGGGGTCTTGCTCTCCATCATCTCCTGAGGAAGGTGCCCCAAAGACAAACCCTGTTGAGAAGAGCTGCTAGCCGGACTGCAAAAAGTCAAATCCTAGTTATTGATCTAGGAGAAACACAATACCTTCAAATTGTAGATTGACTTACAGCTTGGTGGAGGGCTGGCCCATTGGTGGTCATGACGCGGTGAGGGTACCCGTCGGGGCAGGGCCCCCTAGGGATACCTTTTTCCCTGGTTTGGGCATCTCCGCCTCCAAGTCTTCGGAGGCAGCCCTCTTCTTCCCGCGCGGGGAGGAGGCCTTAGCCTCCCTTTCCCGACTATCCTCCTCAGGGGAGGTAACAATTCCCCCAGTTTGAATGCGTAGCTTGTGGAGTTCGGTTTCTTCGTTCTTCCCCTTGTCCTTCCCTGAGGGCATTCTGCTGAGTACCCGGTCAAGCATCTTGGCCATGGTGGGACCAGGCGAGCCTTCGGGAAGTGGCGTCGGACACCTGATTCTCTCCGCCTTGCTAAGCCATTCCTGGCCACGGATGATTTTTAGAATAAACAATTATGACAGATACAAAACAAGGTGTCCGGTATCAAGGTTACTTACTTGGGTATCTGGGCGATTGTAGCTTAGGCCCGCATCCTCGGTGGTGTCCGGACACTCTATTTTCGGTCCGAAGAACAATTTGCACATCCCTTCGAGTTTCAAACCGAAGAAGTGCTTAACAATCCGCGGACCCTCTGGATTAAACTCCCACATCCAGAGAGGCCGGCGTTGACACGGCAACATCCGTCGGATTAACATCACTTGCATTATGCTAACAAGATTTATGTCCCTCTCAAGAAGCTCCCGGATACGGCTCTGCAGTACTGGTACATTGCCAGCGGGCCCCCAATTATGTCCTACATCAGTCCAAGACGCTAGTTGTGACGGAGGGCCTGAGCGTAACTCGGGGGCGGCCACCCACTTTGTGCCTCTGGGAGCCATGACATAAAACCACCTCCGGTGCCATACATCGGATACTTTTGGGAAAGAACCCTCTGGCCATGGGGCATCGGTGTTCTTGCTTATTGCAGCACCTCCGCACTCTGCATGTTGCCCCTCGATCATCTTTGGCTTCACATTGAAGGTCTTAAGCCATAAGCCGAAGTGTGGGGTGACATGGAGGAAGGCCTCGCACACTATAATGAACGACGAGATATGGAGGATGGCGTCCGGAGCCAGATCATGAAAATCCAACCCATAATAAAACATGAGTCCCCTCACAAAAGGATCAAGGGTGAGGCCCAAACCACGGAGGAAGTGAGGAACAAACACAACGCACTCATTGGGCTCTGGTGTAGGGATGACCTGCCTTGGAGCGGGAAGCCTGTGCTGGATGTGGGCGGTCAGATATCCGACCTCCCTAAGCTTCGCAATGTCTTCCTCTTGGATCGAGGAGGCCACCCACCGGCCTTGAAGGTTGGATCTGGACATATTGGAGGATTTGGGGTGTTTGGGCTTAGGTCTTGGGCGTTGGAGCTCGAGGTGCGAAAAGGTGCGAGGGAGGTGGATAAGAGGCATAGGCCTCGACCCCTTTATAAAGGGGATGAATATCAAGAGTCCTCAGCTTGACCGCTTGAGGCTTATCTAAAAACACACGGAGTTACACCAACGGTCGTCGTGGGGTCACGCACGCCCATATTAATGGAAAATCTCGTAATAAGAGGAACACGATCTCTACCTCGACGGGATGTGCCAATAAAACCGCCTCGCAACACGAGTAGAGGTGGGGCAAGGAACGCCGGTTCGCGTTGGACCAGGCCACGATGCAAGGGCACGACGTACGAAGATGGCCAGCGGATCAGATTTATGCTATGTTCCCTACAATGGTATGTGAAGATCATCTTGCAGATCCGGACACGGTTCCAGTGTTCGATAATTACTTTGGAGGATTCAGAGAAGGAACCCGCCCTGCAATGCCGAAGACAAGACTGCACGCCTGACTCATCGTCATTGAAGCCTGGTTCAGGGGCTACTGAGGGAGTCCTGTATTAGGGGGTATCCGGGCAGCCGGACTATATACATCATCCGGACTATTGAAGCGTGAAGATACAAGACTCAAGACTTCGGCCCGTGTCCGGATGGGACTCTCCTTGGCGTGGAGGGCAAGCTTGGCGATCCGGATATTGTGTTTCCTTGTAACCGACTCCATGTAAACCCTAGCCCTCTCCGGTGTCTATATAAATCGGAGAGGTTGGTCCTTAGAAGGCCGATCACAATAACAATCATACCATCATAGGCTAGCTCTTAGGGTTTAGCCTCTATGATCTCGTGGTAGATCTACTCTTGTACTACCCATATCTTCAATATTAATCAAGCAGAAAGTAGGGTTTTACCTCCATCGAAAGGGCCCGAACCTGGGTAAACATCTGTGTCCCTTGTTTCCTGTTACCATCAGCCTAGACGCACAGATCGGGACCCCCTACCCGAGATCCGCCGGTTTTGACACCGACAGAGGGAGTTTTCGCGCCCGTCGAAATTTTGGGATAACAAGTTGCGGGGCGGGTTGAAGAGGCGGGAGTTTCAAAGCAGATGAGACAAAAGATACTCGAGCTTGAAAATTTCAGGATAACAAGGCGCGGATTCCTTCTTGGGCAGAACAAACTTAACATGTACAAAAAAAACAATTCATACAAGACACAAGAGAGTCATGTCCCCTTTTACTAAATTGCTATAAATGCCATTGAAAAAACTACAAGAAAAATGGGAGAACAAGATTACCCTGTACAGTACCAAATCGATTCGCACTTCCCTCAACAACAACAAAAAAAAATCAATTTCCACCAAAAGAAAGAATAATGTCCCTTTTTATATTATTACAAATGCGAGGACCTTGAATTTCAATTTTTGAATCCATGTTATGTTGAATTTGAATATATCGTTAGGTGACCTTGCGGTTTATAATGGGTGTAGTCGTACATTTTGATCTTCCATCATATATGAACATTTTACTCCACCCTATGAACATATATATTGTCGTCTACCGTATGGACTAAATTTGAATCAATTTTCCTTATTTGAATACGATTGTTGTCAAGTTATGCAATCATTTAAATATTATCTTGATGACAAAAAACATGCATATAGCAGTAATCATATTTCACTATGAACTACATGTACCATACGATCTCCAATTCAAATATTTGTATCCATTTTATGTTGAATTCAAATCATAGTACATTGGTGTAGGTAACGAGATGTTCGGGATAATCTAAACCCTGTTTTCATATGTATAATTTTTGGCTGAATTGGGACAAGTTTTGGTATAAGCTTCTTGCAAAACCGGAGATTCTCTCATCAAGCCTCGTGGTTCCGAGAGGGAACGTGTCACCTTTGTGTGCGAAACGATATACGCTGCCTCCCCCTGATTTTCTTTACAGAGGCAACATAGAACTATATGAGTGACCTGTTAAATTTTGGAATTATTCCGGGTTCGTTTGTCCTTTTTTATACATTAATTGAGTTTTTGGACATTTAATGTGCATAATCCAAATTTGAACTGCAAGCACATGCTCCGGTGCACCAAAGTTGGTTGAAAAATTACATGTGTATCCTTGGGTGAATTTCTAGGTCCCATGCAAGAAGTGGGAATGAAATTCAAACATCTGTGCGTCGTGACTCGGCCGAGAACATTGAGAAACTTGGTTTTTAAATCCATGTAAATCCAAAACTTGCCTGGAAATCATGAAACTTGGCATGGTGTCATGTCATGGCACTAACATGTTGTGGTAAAAATTTGGGCAGATTTGGAACAAGTTTTGGTATAAGCTTCTTACAAACCGGAGCTTTTCTCATGAAGGCTCGTGGTTCTGAGTGGGAACGTGCCACCTTTGAGTGCAAAACGATATACGCTGCCCCCCTCGAGTTTCTTTACAGAGGCAACATAGAACTACATGAGTGCCCTGTTAAATTTTGGAATTATTCCTGGTTCGTTTGGCCTTTTTTATACATTAATTGAGTTTCTGGTCATTTAGTGTGTATAATTCAAATTTGAACTACAAGCACATGCTCCCGTGCACCAAAGTTGGTTCAGAAATCACATGTGTGTCCTCGGGTGAATTTCTAGGTCCCATGCAAGAAATGGGAATGAAATTCAAACATTTGGGCATCGTGCCTCGGCCGAGAACATTGAGAAACTTGGTTTTAAAATTCTTGTAAATCCAAAACACGCCTGAAAATAATGAAACTTGGCATGGTGTCATGTCATGGTATTACCATGCTGTGGTAAAAAAATTGGCCGAATAGGAGCGAGTTTTGGTATAAGCTTCTTGCAAACCGGTGCTTCTCTCAAGAAGGCTCGTGGTTCTGAGAGGAAACATGTCACCTTTGTGTGCATAATTCAAATTTGAAATACAAGAACATGCTCTAGTGCACCAAAGTTCGTTGAAAAATCACATGTGTGTCCTCGGGTAAATTTCTAGGTCCCATGCAAGAAATGGGAATCAAATTCAAACATATGGGCGTCGTGGCTCGGCTGGAAACATGGAGAAACTTGGTTTTTTAATTCCTGTAAATCCAAAACACGCATGAAAATCATGAAACTTGGCTTGCTGTCATGAAATGGCACCAATATGCTGTGGTAATTTTGCTGTCCGATTTGCGAAGGCGCACACATTAACAATCAACAAAGTCATTTTGGAACAAGTGATGTCACGTTACAATCAGAAACACAACTATTATTGAAACCGTGGGCGTTCTATTTACCATTTACGTGCTGCCACACGCCCCTTTTTTATTAGCTAGGAGGCGCCATGCAGGGTAGCTATTTGAGTACGGGAGGCGTGCGATCAGACCCCTGCACGTGCTTATCGGGAGGAGAGCCCTTTGACCTCCATCTGTCGTCCACCTCTATCCCAAGGTCTCCATTAATGGTGACCGAGCCTTTGTTTAATGGCATGGCAATGTCTCACTTGACTAAGATTTAAGAGAGAAAAAAGAAAATCTGAAAAGAAATTTTTGCACGGATCTTGATGTAAGATCCGACGGACCTATATAGCATCTACTACGACTTATAGCAAGACTAATGAATATATAAGGATGGCGACAGTGGATAATTATTGTCTTACATAATTAGGAAGTTAATTAAAAAAGCCACATGCGTCTACGCCCGAAATACACAAGGTCAAAAGAAGAAGGAAGACAATGATCTGGCTCGCTGATCTCTACTTTCTTGATGTGTTACTGCAGGCCGCGGGAACTAGTCTCGCGGCAAGCGGCGATGAGCTCTTTCATGTCCTCAAGACGCTGCTTGAGAGCATCCACGGATTCCTCCACCAGCCTTTGGCGCTCGATGTGGAGCATGTCATTCTCGTCCATAAGTTTCTTCACGATGACGTCGGTCCTCTTCAACAAGGCACTAGTCTCCTCCTGCTACTCTGCACTTTGGACGATCTTCGCCCTCAGCAGGTCGCGCTCAGGCTGGAGCCTCTCATTGCCCTCCCTTAGTTCCCGGATGACGCCGGTAGCCTGTTCAAACGAGGATTTCATGTCGTCCTGCAACCTCGCCCAGCTGGAGATCTGATCCATCTGGCTATGGACGATCGCATGCATGCGCCTGTAAGAGTCGTCTCCTGCCCGCAAGACATTTTCCCAGGCCGCCACGGCGTGGCAGGACATTTCTGCTGCATTCGCGGCGCGGCGGGACATCTTGCTGCTTCCGTGGCGCCGCCGGACCAGTCTGCTGCATCAACGGCAAGGCGGGACCTCCTTGTGGCTTCGGCTGCGCGGCAGGACCTCTATGCTGCTACTTCCACGCAGCGGGACATGTCGGCTGCTTTCGCGGTGAGGCGGGACATCACTTGTGCTTCCACTTCCATGGTCGCCTCTCCCTGGTGGTAATCTCTCGACCCAGAACTCATACTGGCCATGGCAGATGCAAGGGAAGGATGCTGAATGACTTGTTTGTTTTTGTGGATGACGAGTTGAGGAGGAATGTGCAGTCATCTTGGCATAGTAGTATATATAACCGAGTACTAATACGCTCCTAAGTGGGAAACCATTTAGGTTGTGATCCATGTGAACAAGTTTGCAAGTATATATAGCGTGGTAGTAGTAATTTGGAATGTGACGAGACGCAAGCTCAAAGTTTATTGACGGTTCTAGTTTCGAAGTGCGGCACTATTCTCGGATGGCGTAACGTGGGCACGTGTTCTTGTCTATGGTGTAGCATATGCCATGGTAGTTCTTTTTCTACGGCTGTGTACGTGCAATAACTGGCACCGTTGGATACATATCTTACAGTTATTGGGGCGTTCGATAGGAATAGCTTCGTGGTGAGCTATAGACTAGTCTTTTTTCCAGACGCATTACACCTATCTCTCGGGATTTCTTGCATGCACCATCTCTAGTTCCCTAGGTCGATGCCACCCACATACACTTGTACTCTGATTTTAGTACGTTATACAGGAAGAGAAGAGGTGCACGCACGCACTCGTCCTCTCTCACACACGCATCTGTAGCTATGAATTGTAGTGTTCTCAACCATCCGATTGGCTCTATCATAGGTTTCACGTTGCTCCTTGGACTTGAGATTGAGAAGTTTAAAACGCTAAGGCTAAGCTGGAGGCGCGAGGTTTTGGTTAATGTGTGGGCCGTACACGGCACCAACACGACACGAGCTTCGTCTGCCTGGTGCACAGTCGGGTGAGTTGTCCAAGTATAGACACAACCAGGCCCTCCTTGGTATTTGTGCCTCGACTTATGCGCAAAGAAATTAGGATCGGAGGGAGTACTACTAGTAGTACTACTTTGATGTGTTGCATCAACTCACACAAGTATAAAACACTTCCTGAACAAACAAGCATATAAGTTGTTATACTTCTTACCCAAAGGAACTTTATATCCAACAGACACAAAATATCTGTTCGACTATTCGAAATTACTTTAACTGCTGATCTGATGTCCAAGTAATTGCTGCATCGCCACCAAAACCCATCATCTCTTAAGCTAAAGTAGACCGAGCTAACCCCTATATTAGCATATTACTAAGATAAACAGAAGGCACTGTAGAATCATTTAGGACATGAGCTTGTCAATCTGAATGTGGAGGGACACCAGCTTAGCCCTAGCCAGCAGCTTGGGCGGAACTGTGAAGAAGGTCAGCTCCTGCACGGCGATGTCGCCGGGATCCTTGCTGCTTGTCACCTCCATTTCCACCTTCATGGCGTCGGTCCTGCCTTTGGGCTCTCCCAGCAGGCCGTTCGCCCACAGCTTGGCCACGTAGTATGACAATGGGGACGCCCCCGCTCTGATGTAGACAACCGACACGGTGATAGGCGCGCTGATGTCGAGCATGCCGCCGACCAAGAAAAACGCGCGGCCGTACTCCTCCGCGAACAGCAAAAGCCGTGGCTCCGGCAGTGGCACTTGAAGCTGGAGCACCTTGCCATACTGGATCATGTGCACAGGCATGGGATGCACGGTGCTGATGTGGTGGGAGAGCGCCGGCGGCGGGCCTTTGTAGCCGCAGACGGGTACGGGCATTTGTAGGGCACGAGTGGGCACACGCTATGGTGATCGGCGAGCTTGTGGTAAGTGACGTAGAGCCCACAGCCTTCGTGCGGGCACTCCACCCTCACCGAGGAGAGGACGGCGTCCACCGCCGTATTGCGCACGTCGAAGCCACCGCCACGCTCGCACTTCTGGCACTGCCGCTGGTTGCCGGGGCGCTCGACGCGGCAGTCCGCACAGGCTGGGTGCCCTCCCTTGCACTACACAAATCAATCGAACAACACATCAATCAAGAAACCTGCACCTTGCTCGATTGGCCGAACGGACGAGGTGTATTCGAACCTCATACACTGGAGGCTTCAAGGGGCGGAGACATAAGGGGCAGTGGAGCAAGGTGAGGTCCATCGAGATCATAGAGAGCTCCATCGTCGGGTCTTGTTCCGCCTGCATGATCTCGCCCTCCTCGTGCACAACCATCTCTCGCTTTAGGGCCGGGGCATTACAAAGCTTTACCGTCACATATTCATACTACTTCAAGGTGCATTAAATCAACACAGGCAAGTATCAACAGGAGAGTCACGACATGCATGCATGCATTGTAATTAATGCATCGGTAAACGCAAATTATTGAAATATACCAAGTGTAGTGCTTTGATGTGTCGCGTCAACTCGTACAACACCGAGAAGTTTGATTACTACAACGCCCTCTCCCTCGCGGACTGAGCTCTGGTGCCTTAACTGCACCTGTCTTTGGCTGTATGACAGGTGGGCCACCCACCTGTTCGGCCCACTGATGACCCACAAGTATCGGGGATCTATCGTACTCCTTTCAATAAGTAAGAGTGTCGAACCCAACGAGGAGCAGAAGGAAATGACAAGCGGTTTTCAGTAAGGTATTCTCTGCAAGCACTGAAATTGTAGGTAACAGATAGTTTTGTGATAAGATAATTTGTAACGGGTAGCAAGCAATGAAAGTAATAAGGTGCAGCAAGGTGGCCCAATCCTTTTTGTAGCATAGGACAAGCCTGGACAAGTTCTTATAATGAGAAAAGCGCTCCCGAGGACACATGGGAATTATCGTCAAGCTAGTTTTCATCACGCTCATATGATTCGCGTTCATTACTTTGATAATTTTATATGTGGGTGGACCAGTGCTTGGGTACTGCCCTTTCTTGGACAAGCATCCCACTTATGATTAACCCCTATTGCAAGCATCCGCAACTACAAAATAAGTATTAAGGTAAACCTAACCATACCATGAAACAAGTGGATCCAAATCAGCCCCTTACGAAGCAATGCATAAACTAGGGTTTAAGCTTCTGTCACTCTAGCAACCCATCATCTACTTATTACTTCCCAATGCCTTCCTCTAGGCCCAAACAATGGTTAAGTGTCATGTAGTCGACGTTCACATAACACCGAGGAGAGACAACATACATCTCATCAAAATATCGAACGAATACCAAATTCACATGACTACTAATAGCAAGACTTCACCCATGTCCTGAGGAACAAACGTAACTACTCACAAAGCATATTCATGTTCATGATCAGAGGAGTATTAATATGCATTAAGGATCTGAACAAATGATCTTCCACCGGATAAACCAACTAGCATCAACTACAAGGAGTAATCAACACTACTAGCAACCCACAGGTACCAATCTGAGGTTTTGGTACAAAGATTGGATATAAGAGATGAACTAGGGTTTGAGAGGAGATGGTGCTGGTGAAGATGTTGATGAAGATTGACCCCCTCCCGATGAGAGGATCGTTGGTGATGACGATGCTATTGATTTCCCCCTCCCAGAGAGAAGTTTCCCCGGCAGAACAGCTCCGTCGGAGCCCTAGATTGGTTCCACCTCGTGGCGGCGGAGTTTCGTCCTGTAAGCTTGCTTATGAGTTTTTCCAGGGTAAAAGACTTCATATAGCAGAAGATGGGTACCGGAGGGCCACTAGGGGGCCCACGAGGCGGGGGGCGCGCCCTGTAAGGGTGGGCGCACCCCCACCCTCGTGGCCAGGGTGTGGGCCCCCTCTGGTACTTCTTCCGCTCAATAATTATCATTAATTCCAAAAATGACTTTCGTGGAGTTTCAGGACTTTTGGAGCTGTGCAGAATAGGTTTCCAATATTTGCTCCTTTTCCAGCCCAGAATCCCTGCTGCCGGCATTCCCCCTCTTCATGTTAAACCTTGTAAAATAAGAGAGAATAGCCATAAGTGTTGTGACATAACGTGTAATAACACTCCATAATGCAATAAATATTGATATGAAAGCATGATGCAAAATGGACGTATCAATTCCCCCAAGCTTAGACCTCGCTTGTCCTCAAGGGGAAGCCGATATCGAAAAATATGTCCACATGTTTAGAGATAGAGGTGTCGATAAAAATAAAATAAGAACATGAGGGCATCATGATCATTCTTATAACAGCAATATATATATATATATATATATATATATATATATACACATCTGGGCTATTCTGTTACGCGTAACAGAATATTTAAACTGACGGTTGCAGGTGGTTGTACTGATGTTTTTGAAGCGGTTGAACTGATGCTTTCAGTTGTGTTTAACAGATCGTCTTCTTTAGTTCAAAAACTTTTTGTAATTTTTTTGTCGGAACGGGGCATGTAATATATCGTTGGAAAGCTCTTGACAACCATATTTCAACTATATTGAACATTTTTGCAAAATCATTATGGTTTAAGAGCAGTTTTGAAAAAACAATTCTTTTCAAAACCGAAAACGTGAATCGTATTTTGGACTCAATTTTTAAACGGTTTGTCGGAATTGAGCAAATAAGATGGCGTTGGAAAGCTGGTGAAAATCCGCATCTTCCATATATGTATTGTTTTTTCTAATTCTATATTATTTAAAAATAATTTGAAAATCGGTGAAATTCTGGGCAAAAAGTATTTTTGCGATTTTTTGCAAACGGTTTGTCGGATTGACACAAATGATACGGCGTTGGAAAGCTATGGAAAGTGCACAACTTTTGCGTATATAAATGTTTTTCTAATTCCTTACGGTTTAAAAACGAATTCGAATACGGTCAAATTTGATTTTGAACGCGATTTTTTTAAAAAGTTTGTCGAAATATGGCAAATAATATACCGTTGGATAGCTATCGAAAATGCAAAACTTAGTCATTTTGAACCTTTTATCTACTTCGCAACCGTTGATGAGTAATTTTGAATACGGCAATGACGGATCCTGCTGTTTTTCTCGTCTGAAAAACAGAGTAGTCGTACTGATATATACGTATGTTTGTACTGAGCTATTTTTTGTAGAGTAATTTTGAATGGTTCCGAAAAAGGGTACTTGTACTGATGCTTGCATGGGTTTCTACTAAGCGTGTTTTCACTAACTAGACTTTGCTCTGTTTTTTGGGTAATATTTTTCTCGTAAGTTTTCAACGGTTTACTATATCGTCGCCCCTGTACTTGTATGGTTTGTATCATCGAACTGAATACTATTTTATTCAAAAATAAAATGTGTTTGTTTTCTTTTTTTTTAACTCAACATTTTTTTGACAATGTTGTTCCGAACTTCTCATTTTACGACTTGTACTGAGGTACTTACTAAGCAGGATTTTCATGGGGTTCCTTTTTTTGCTTGAATTTTTACAATTTAAATTTCGGCCATTTCTTTTATTCCGAACGGACCACCGTTTTTAACTGGTACTGAGGTACTTACTACGCCCGAAATGGGGTGGCTGTCGTGTGTCTCGGCGAGGAAGAAGATGAAGCTCGGGAGCACGGCTGGATTCGTCCGGCACCTGGTCCGGCCGGTAGGATGCTG
>NC_057795.1:336991043-336992342 GCF_018294505.1 Triticum aestivum
GACGGCGCGTGGCAGCCGCCGAAGGCGGGGACAGGCCGCGGCAGCCGCCTGAGGGAGTCGGGCGTGGGGCGCGGCGGGGGTCGCCGGATGTGGGAGGCGGGGGGCGCAACGCGACGTCGAAGGTTGAAGGCGGGGGGCGGCCGGCCGGCCGGCCGGCGGTAGAAGGCGGGTTGGATTGGGGGCGGGTCAGCGAGTTTCTACAGTGGTTTGCGCGTCGCGCCCTTATAGGGACAGAGGGTAACAGAATATTATTCTGTTACCCTTTCCCCCTATAAGGCGCGACGCATCCATGACAGACCCAGCCCCAATCCGACCCACTTCCTACCGCCGGAGGCAGCCGTCGCGGGCGAGCGAGCGATGGCGGCAGCCGGAGCGAGGGAGCCCGCGGCACAGTGACCCGCCGACGGCGAGTTTGCATCACCGGCCCCCAATCCACAGCCACCACCCCCTCCCGACGCGCCACCATCTAGCCATGCCGCCGGCCCGACCGCCGCTACCATCGGTCGCCTCGTCCGGCGCCGGAGCATCCCCGCGTACCTCCCCACCGCCGGGCGGTGGAGCCTCCCCGCACGCTTCCCCGCCGCCGGGCACCAGAGCTTCCCTCCGTATGGTGCAGGAGCCTTTCCGCTCGCCTACCCACCGCCTGGTGCAGGAGCTTCCCTGCGCGCATCCCCGCCGTCGGGCGCCGGAGATTCGCCTTGGCCGTGATCCACGCCTCCTGCCTCCGCCCCTCGACGGACCTCGTCGACAGAGCTCCACCACAAGCACGGTCGTCTCTCGAACAACAATGGCTCCACCTTCCAAGTTCTTGCCAATACGCCGGCAATGAAACGAAGATGGAGTCACATGCAACAAGATGCAGGTGATGAATCCTTCCCACACACATTACTAGCAACACCAAAGTTTTTGAGATCTGGATTTGAATGAAGATAGGTACCATGTTTCTGTCAATTTATCAGTTCATTAGTTTATCTGTGCTGCTATGCTCTGCCTACATGTTACACTATTGGGTTCATGAGTACAAAATTGTGTGATGCATCTGTGCTGCATCAGTACATTGCAAATGCTTGCATCAGTTCGTTTACACCCCTGGCACTTGATGCACAATTAGCATGTCGAGGTTACTGTCAGTGCATCTAATATGCTATCTTCAGTTCAAGTTAAAAAAACTTAAAACATATGCGTCAGTCCAAGTAGATAGTGACAAAGGTTCAGCTACCAGTGAAAAGTTGTATGTTGCTATTTCTAAGAGTACAAGTCATGTAATTGCATTAGTTCGAACGAGTAACAAAACTGTTA
>NC_057795.1:336992831-337015148 GCF_018294505.1 Triticum aestivum
ATATGCGTCAGTCCAAGTAGATAGTGACAAAGGTTCAGCTACCACTGAAAAGTTGTATGTTGTTATTTCTAAGAGTACAAGTCATGTAGTTGCATCGGTTCAAACGAGTAAAAAACTGTTACTGAAAATAATAATATAAAATTGCTACACAGTAAGTTTAGTGATGCATAAACTGGCAGTACTTGTAATGTAGATGCATTGATGCACGATTAGGATGTCGAGGTTACTATCAGTGCATCTAATATGCTATCTTCAGTTCAAGTAATAAAAACTTAAAACATATGCGTCAGTCCAAGTAGATAGTGATAAGAGAGTGCCACATTTACACAGTAAGTTCAATGATACATAAACTAGGAGTACTTCTACTGTAGTTGCATAAGTTGTAGAAGAAACAGTACATCAGTACATCCGTGTTTGAGCATCAACGTTCATCAGTTCGACTGAGAACGAACCAGATTAATCTCAAAACTGTTGAATGTTGTTTTCAGAAGCATGCAAGGCGGCGCACACAGCAAGAATTTCATGAGCCGGACAGATATGGGGCACCACCTGGTTGGGTAACACCAGAAATACCGCCTGGATATTTCAACAGTACAGGCAGATTTGAAGATACACCGCAAACATCAGAAGCACGGACAGGTTCTTCTATACAGCAAACACCAATGTCTGGGAATGCAAGCTTTGCCGCTGCTGGGTTGCAACAAGGCCAACAATATCACCAACAACAAATGTTTTCCTTCCCCAGGGCATGCAAAAAGCCAAGGACAGGAAGCCGTGGATGGGTTGCAATAAGGCTTCCACCAGTCGCTCCGTCAACATGAATCATCCGTGCTGCAAGAGCAGTTGCGACGGGAAGACCAGGGCAAAAAGACAGAAATTTTGGCCAATCTAGCAGGTTCAAAGGTACAAGATATGAGCCATATAGACAGGAACAACCTCACAATGAATCTGAGGGGAGACAACCGTACAACGAAAGACGGAGATCTTCGTCAACATTGCTCCCTCCAAGAGATGCATTGCTGCATGTGCCAAGGGTGACACCACCAGCACCCATAAACCAGGGAGAACAACAAACACCAGATGCAATGCAGAGCTATACACATGTAAGTATCCATATAGAAAAAAACATAAGCACAGTCCATACCATGGTGCTGTGACCACCCCATCTAACTTTTTGTTTGGTCACCGTTGTGTGCAGCCACCTGATATTGAAGCTTATGTTCTGCAAAGGCTAGAGATGAGGTTTGAAACTTTCGAAGAAACTAAGAACTTCTACAATGTATATGCAAAGCACGCTGCTTTTGCTGTCAGGGAAGGCCCCAAGTTTAAGACCAGAGCCTACCTTTATTGCACGTGCCATGGAGTTTATGAATCAAAGGTGTCTGAAGCAAATAGTCAGCGTAACAAGACGACAGCCAGAACTAACTGTTGGGCTAAAATGAGGCTGAAGAAGGAAAAGGATGGAACATTTGTCGTAAAAGAGATAGTCTGGGAACACAACCACGGGCTATAGCTCACCGCAGAAATGCTTGTCTTCTTGCACTCCCACAAAAACTTTGACAAAACAATCTTGGAGTACGTCAAGTACCTGCAGTTCAAAGGCATTGAACACGCGCAAATTATGAGCATACTGGGTGGTGATGACCCTGGTAGCTACTTCCTCGAAATGAATGCCAAAGACCTGATTAACCTGTAAGTACAAACTTGTTCTCCTCCCATAAACCGTCTCCGTCTTTTTTCCTCTGTCAGTACAAACATATCACGCAACGCATGACCTGACGCCAGTTCAACATGCATTTTTCAATGAACTTTTGATATGCAGGAAAGCAAAGAATTCAAGGATTGATGATGTGGACGATGTCCTAAAGACTGTCAACTTCTTTAGGGAGATGAAAGCTATAAACAGGGAAGTTTTCTGTGACATGCAACTCGATGAGTCCGACAGAGTTAAGAACATATTCTGGGCGAACGCAAGCTGCCGAGGGGCGTATCAGGACTTCGGGGACTGCGTAACGTTTGACACAACATATAAGACCAACAAGTACCATATGCCACTTGGGGTGTTTGTCGGAACTAACAACCACTTACAGACAACATTCTTTGCTTTTGCCCTGATAAGAGATGAGGATGCAGATTCATTCAAGTGGCTGTTTAAGACATTTTTAAGGTGCATGAGAAGGAAGGCTCCTACATGCATCCTCACAGGTACAACCGCTAAAACCACCCCCAACCACCACCCCCCTTCCAAAAAAGAAAAGTAAAAAAAAGTTGTGTCAGTTCTATTGGTATATATGCACAACCATCTCTGCTGACCACTCAGAGTCTATTTTCTCATTACCAGACCAGTGCCCGGCAATGGCTTTGGCGATCGCAGATGTTTTCAAGAACACAGTACATAAGCTATGCCGCTGGCACATTATGAAGAAGTACAGGGAACACCTTGCGTACCTATATTTCCTGCACGAGGACCTTAAAGATGAATTCACATCAATTCTCAACTGGCCCCTCATGCCAACTAAGTTTGAGGATGCCTGGAAAAGACTCATGGATAAGTACAACCTCCACGATGATGCCACAATGGTGGGCATGTGGAACGAGCGTGAAAAGTGGATATCAGCCTACTTCAAAGAAATTTTCTGCGCCAAAATGACATCCACACAGCGAAGTGAGAGCATGAACTATGTACTCAAGAAGAACTACATAAATGAGAGACATAACCTACACCGGTTTGTCAGCCAGGTAAACTCCTGCGTCAAAACCAGGAGGCAGACAGAGAACAAGGAGACAATGGGTAACCGGGTATAGCTCTATCACTTGTTGTAAGACAAAAAATAACATGCTTACTAAAGAAAAAACTTTATTAGAAGTTTTTCCTGCGAGAAAACTAACAATTTGGTCATCATTCTTGCATTTGTAGAAGGAACAAAACACGCTGGCCTACTATGGGTTTGACACCCAGATGGCAAAGCTGTACACACGAGCTGTGTACAGCGAGATCAGAGATAGGCTGAAGCTGAGCACACTCTTCACGGCGAGAGAGACGGAAGAGCCCACAAAGTACCTAGTGCTCTACAACCACCCGCAAAAACTGTCTGTGTGGGCTCAGCATGCGTTCCAGGTGGTGGCAGACCCCGTGGGAGAAACATATGAGTGCGAGTGCAGGATATGGGACCACACAGGTGAGGAGTACAAAAAAGATGTTACATACTGTACTACTTTTTTTGCAAAGTTTTTGTTCGAATGAAATGACAAAAAACTTGCACCTCTTCCAAAAACAAATACAGGTCTTTTCTGCGTGCATGTCCTGTGCATGATGCAGACAATTAAGGCTACCAGCATTCCAGAGAAATACATACTCAGGAGATACACCAAATGCCCGAACATCCAGCCAACATTTGACAGAAATGACTTGAGGACAGTAGCGTCAAACAAGGCATCGCAATACTGCATTGAAAGCTCATTGCTGACGCTGAACATGAGGGTGCACAGAAAAAGCTTGAGAAGCCAAGAGCAAATGGCAAGGTTGCGGGTCGTCATGGACAAACTTGAACAAGAACTCGAGGCCATGCATTCTGCTGAAAATGGAGGTCGCGGACAATGAAGCCATTGACTAGGATATTGCTACAATGTTATCCGAGATGAACCATCTGGGATCTATTGACCCGTTTGAGAACAAGGAAGAAGAGCAGCAGCAACCGGAGCTTGCCCATGTGCACACTCAAGAGCGCCGACAAACTCACATGCGAGATCATGAGCTTGATGGTGCTGTAGGCGAACGACATGACAATAGCACATCCTACCAGCAGCAGCAGGAAAGGGTGATTAAACCCCCAATATTCTCAAACACAAAGGGGAGGAAGAGCAAGACGCAAGCAGCAGCCAAAAAGCCACCACGCCCCATCAAGCGCGTGGAATTTGGCCCGAACGGCAAACCCCTCGGGATAAGGGCATGCGGTTTCTGCAACGTCGTGAGCAACCATAACTACCGCACATGCCCACTCCGCATAGATGTCACTGTCAACAAGAACAACCAGATTGGAGCCACCCAGCTTTCTACAAATGGAGACAGCACACGTAACAGCTACACTTGCCGCAAATGTGGCGGAACTGACGGACATAATGCCCGCACGTGCAAAGTGGGCAAGGAGGTCGGTGGAGCTGAACATAAACAGGACATAATGCCCGCATTTCACAAACACTGTCGTTACCAAAACTTATTTAGCTTTAATGTCGATTACTCTCGATCAGAACTAAAGTTATTTTTTAGATTCTGATTTGTGCCCGCTGGAGCAGTCACAAAAATACGTTTGAAAAAACTTATCTGGATATATCCGACACAAAATGATACTGTGAACCAGTAACTCAGGAAAAATAATATGTCAATGAAAAATTTAAAATCTTGTAGTACATCAGTACTGATAACTCTCAGACGTCAGTACAAGGCTGAGTACACATCAGTACTGATATAATTTCTGATTTGTGCCCGCTGAAGCAGTGACATTATTATTTAAACCATTTGATAATCCTTTTGAATGCAGTCACAAATAAATTTGGAAAAACTTATATGGATATATCTGACGCAAAATGCTACTGTCAACCAGTAACTCAGCAACAAAAAAAATGCCAAGGAAAAATATAAACTCTTGTAGTACATCAGTACTGATAAATCTCAGTCGGCAGTACAAAAGGCATAGTAAAACAAACACACCAGTTAACGACTCAAAAAAAATCGTTTTGAAAAAACAAAGCTATGCCTGCTCCTGCCAGTCCCAATTCAGAAACACCATCAGTACATGAAAATAATTGCCTCAAGTAAAATGTGAATATAATACATCCTGTACTGGTGAAAATCTAATTTATCTGTAAAAACTACTCACAGATTATCTTGATATAAACAATCCTTTAAAAAAATACGAAAATTGTTTTAAAAAAACATTAGCACCACACATAGTCTCACTGGTATTTGGTACGTTCAATTACACTTCAATCACCAGTCCGAGTACGACAGTAGAGGAGTTCAGGCCTCCATCAACACCGACGCTGACACGTGCAAGTGGGATAAGCAGCTGATAAGTACAGCTTGACTATACGAATCGGTGCCACAGTAAAATGCCATCATCACCACCGCAGAGACGTGCAAGTGGGATTTGGCAGGTCATAAGTACAGCTTGACAAGACTAGTCAGTTCAACAGTAAAAACTATTTCACTTGGACGGTTAGTTCTTCCACGCCACCATCCGTGCCACCCACTGAGCGGTTAACACAAGGGACTGCAAACGGTGACCCCATGCCACAACACCCACTACAAACACGACCCCGAACGAACCACCTCCCGCAAAATCCCTGTCCACGCACTGCACAAAATCCCATTCTATTCCACCTCTCCTCGTTCCCACAAACCACCATTGCCGCTTCCATTTCCACTGAACACAAACCAAAAAATTCTCTCTCCAAAGCCCACAGTCGCCGGAGGAAGGCCATGGCGGAGGAACCGTCCGCCAAGCGTCATCATGCCGAGACGTCGGACAAGAGGAGCAACCTCGTCGACATTAACGTCCCCGGCGAGAAGCGCGAGTACACAACAACCCTCAAAGGGGTTGAGCTCCACGGCAACGAGACGCTGGAGATCGTCTGCACCAGCGTACCAGAAAAGGCCGAAGAGGTGATCTCCAGGCTTTGGAGGATGCTTGGCGGCAGGTTTCGTAGGATCGTCGGCGTTGGTGTGCACTACACCAACAAAGATGAACCTCCCCAGAAGGCAGCAGTCCTGCAGTTGTGCATCGACGAACTCTGCTTGGTGTATCACATCGCAGCGGCCACAAAATGGTGAGCAATCCTACTCATTTGCCCTGCATATGGTTTATCTATTTTATTACTACTATATCCTGAAAAATTAATCACACTTGCTTTCCCAACTAGATGTACTAGTGTGGTTTGTGAAAAGTGGATGCACTACTGCATTTTCTCAAGTAGATATACTATAAATGTATTTATGAACCTGATGCAATGGATTACTATTTGGAAAATCTTACGGAAGATTAAATTCTGAAGTTGATCGACTAGTGAAGTTTCTGAAGTTGATACAATAGAGTAGTCTATCTACTCGATGTATTAAAAAAGATGTTTCTGAACTTGATGTAGTGAAGTATTTTCTGAATTTGATCTAGTGTTATTTTCGTAAGAAAATAAACTAAGGACTTGGTGAAGCACTGGTTTCTGTGTTATCCCATTTCAACCAAAATAGACTAAACTAGTGCCAATGCAGAACATACAACATTGACTGAAACTATGTATAATCCAAGAAGAAGAATAACATGATGTACTTAATTTAATTTCAGAACTTTCTTTACTAGTTTTTGAAGTACATTCATCCATTGTTTATCCTACATAAAAAACTACTTCATGGATTCATCTCTTGTAAAACAAAACAAAAATGAATAATTAAAAACATCAAAGTAATGCTAATATTCAAAATGTCTCTGCCCTTGCAGGCCCAAGCGCCTGACCGAGATGCTGCAGCATGAGAAGTTGTTCACATTTGCCGATTTCAGCATTGAAAGCGACAAAGAGAAGCTGAAGTTGTCCGGTATGGAGATCAACCCCAACAAGTTCATCGACATTCAGCGCAAGTGGAGAGTTCCATACACCGGAAAAGAGTACGACTCCTTGACTGATGTTGCAGCCAGCGTCATCCACCCATTCTACAAAGGCATGAAGAACAAGATCAACACGCAGGAAGACTACAAACTGTGGGGGACCAGCGAGCTGCCAGACAACCTCATCGAGTACGCAGGAGTAGATGCGTACGCCACATACAAATCATGGTTCATGATTGACTACATCACAGACGGTTGGGAATATGCGAAAGAGCGGGAGGCTGAAAACTTCTACGACCGCCCCTAATGCCCCTTTACTAGATGAAGATAACATCAGAGCCTGCCTTCGTTTTACTTCCGATTGTGCTTGCCTTTTATATTGTTGTTTCAAATTAGTAGTTTGCTCTTGTTGGGTTAAACCAGTGTGATTATGTCGTTCTTGTCATGTTTGAACAAGTTTAGTTATGTCATCAAGTACAATGTTTTTCTTATCTCATTATATAAGTTTGGTTTGGTAGCTTCATATGTTGTTAATCCATCATTTCAAAAATTCAAAAGTAGCTTCTGAATGGAACGTTGTCGTTGCTCTAAAGTACTAGTTATGATGCAACTAATCACACAACGTTGTTCCGTGTCAGTACAACTCAGTACACTTGATCGGATAGTACATTCTTACTAAAATAAGAAGTACAAAGAAGCATCAGTCCGTAAGCGCTACTATGAATGCACTATCAGTACAACTCAGTCTACACGCAAGTAACATAGTTCTGAAAATGACACCAAAAGACACTTGAGAATAATCACAAAAACAAACACAAAAAAGAAGGCAAAAAACTCAAATGAAAAGGATTACACTCACACAAAACTGACAAGAACTAGAAGAAAAAGTATCAGTCCAAGTTACTGGTGGAGTCAAGTACTAGATTCAAACAAACAAAAAAAATGACCGCCCAAGGTCAGGCGCAGGCCGTGACAATGCTAGATACTTGAACTCGAGCCCGTGGGTGAATCCCTAGTAATCCGCACAACGCAGGACCCGCCGACCAGGGCCCATAGGTCAAGAGAGAGGGCGAGCGCCGTGTATAAGCGCTCAGGTAAGTGTTCAGAGGAGTTCGACTGGTGAGCCTCCACTGCGCTTATGAACAGGTCCGGAGCCCCCTCGACTAGCAAGGTGGGACTAAACCCAGAGCGCACGCGCACGACGCACTGCATAGTCGCGCGGACGAGCTATCTGGGCCGGAAAACGGCCCAATAGCCTACATCGTCAACAAAACACACCACCAATAAGCCCAGGTATACAAACCAGATGGCGGGACAAAGAAAAATAAACTACAAGAAAAATGTTTGTCAATTAACCTATACAAGAAAAAAGGAAAAAAATATGATACAAAAACAATGAACCTCTAAAAAAGAACAGAACTTAATAGCCTATCTGTTAAATGTACATAATTTAAAAAACCGAATTAAATATTACTTTCAAGTTCAACTACTAAAACTCAAAAAGTTTAAAACATATAATGTTTGTCAATTATGCTAAATTTCTTATTTATATAAAATCTGACAAGTTCAACTACTAAAGCTCAAAAAGTTCAAGCATATAATGTTTGTCAATTATGCTAAATTTCTTATTTATAGAAAAACTGACAAGTTCAACTACTAAAAATCTAAAAGTACAAAACATATAATGTTTTGTCAATTATGCTAAATTTCCTACTTATATAAAATCTGATAAGTTCAACTACTAAAAACTCTAAAAGTTCAAACATATAATGTTTGTCAATTATGCTAAATTTCCTATTTATATAAAATTTTACAAGTTCAACTACTAAAATTCAAAAAGTTCAAATAGAATATATTTGTCAATTCTGCTAAATTTCTTATTTATATAAAATATGTCCACACCACAATGAACAATCTGGTCGTAAAATAATCTCAAACCCCCAACCTAAGTTATAAAAAAATTAGTTCAAAACATACATACGACATCAGTGCTAAAACAGCAGGATCAGTCAGGCCGCTCGCATCACTGTGACATCAAATTTCAAACCCGTGCGCTGTATGAATTACAATTCAGTTCACACAGTACTAAAACATAAGTGCACTAAAAATGAGAATACAAAAACTATAAAGGCCTAACCTAGGTTGGTACAGATGAAATAAAATAAGTATAACTTTTGACCAACAACTCACAGGGCACTGAAAAAATGTTTTGACATAAACTAGTGTATAAAGACTTCAATAGAAAAACAATGCTTAAACATCCACACGGAAAAACATCACAGAGCCATACGTCACCTAAATAGTGTGAAATGCCATCATCACCACCGCAGAGACGTGCAAGTGGGATTTAGCAGATCGTAAGTACAGCTTGACAAGACTAATCAGTGCAGCAGTAAAAAAATTGTCTTGGACGGTTAGTTCTTCCAGGACACCACCCGCGCCACCCACTGGGTGGTTGCCACGACACACTGCAGAACGGCGACCCCACGACCACTACACCCATGTCCCCGACGAACTGCCTCCAACACACCACCGTCGACGCACTGCAAAAATACCCCATTGTCTTCCATCTCTGCCTCATTCATAGAACCACCATTGCCGCTTCCATCTACACTGCACACAAACCAAAAACTTCTCTGTCCCAAGCCCACAGTCGCCGGAGCAAGGCGATGGCGGAGGAACTGTCCGCCAAACGTCACCATGGCGACACTTCGAACAAGAGCAGCAACCTCGCCGACGTTCACGTCCCCGACGAGAAGCACGAGTACACCAAAACGCTCAAAGGGGTTGAGCTCCACGGCAAGGAGACGTTGGAGATCGTCTGCACCAGCGAACCAGAAAAGGCCGACCAGATGATGAGCAGGCTCAGGATGAAGGGCGGCGGCTTGTATCTGAGCTTCATCGGAGTTGATGTGGAGTACACCGACGAGGAAAAACCTCCACAGATGGCGGGAGTCCTGCAGTTGTGCGACGAGGAACTATGCTTGGTGTACCACATCGCAGCAGCCACAAAATGGTAACCCATACTACTGTTCATTCATCTGTTGTACCAGTACTAGTCACTAAAAACTTAATTAAAACTTGTTTCCCAATGATTATAGTTATCTGTTTGTACCAGTAGTTCATTGAATGCTATGAACTACTATAGTCTATGAAGTGGATGCATGATTACATGTTTCTCAAGTTACATGCATTTCTGAAACTGTGAAGTGGATTGTTTCACCACATTAGCATCTGAAAAAAGTTTATAGCATTCTGAACTTTATGCACCAAATTAATTTCTATACTTGATGTAGTAGCATAGTTTCTGATCTTGATGTACTAGTATAGTTTATAGAATTGATGTATTAAAAGATCTTTGGTGAAGTGGTATAGGTCCATATCTTGATGCACATGTTTCTCAAACTAAATTTTGAACTTGATATAGAATTAATGCACAAAGATGTATCAAGCACTGGTATAGGTCTTTTATTCAACAAAAAAGAAAACTAAACTTGAATCAAGCATCACATGAATCATTGACTCTGGTAAAATGATTCTCTAATTTGGTGAAGCATTTGGTGAAGCAACGAAGATAGCAAAAAAGAAAAATATAACACGGTGTAGTTGAATTTAATTTCAGGACTCTTTTATTCAACAAAGCAGAAGAATTAAATACTCAAAAAGAAGACTAATCTTTAGAAAATGTGTGTCTCCCCCCTTGCAGGCCCAAGCGCCTCAAAGACTTCCTGCAGGAGGAGAAATTGTACACATTTGTTGGTTTCAGCATTGGAGGTGACAAGCAGAAGCTGGGGAAGTCTGGTTTGGAAATCAATCCCAACAACTTCATCGACATGCAGCGCAAGTGGAAAGATCCAAAGACCAACAAATATTATGACTCCTTGGCCGATGTTGCAGGCGGCGTCATCTAGCCATTCTACGAAGGCATGAAGAATAAGATGAAGAGGGAAGACCACAAACTGTGGGGGACCAGCCTGCTACCAGACAACCTCATCACGTACGCAGGAATAGATGCGTACGCAATGTACAAGTCATGGAAGACAATCGACAACATTGTGACAGGTTGGGATATTTCAAAAGAGCAGGAGGCTGACCCCTACTACCACTGCAACTTCGCGGATGAAGATGCATGAAAGTCTGCATTTGTTATGTTGAACCAGCTACCATATGCTATCTGTGTCCTTAATCTTGTTGTTTCAGATTTGTCGTTTGCTTTCGTTTTGTTGAACCAGCTACCTTATGCTATGTATGTCAGGGTTTGAACAAGTTTGCCTATGTCTATCAAGTACATCGTTTGCTTATGTCATCCAACAAGTTTGCTAGCTTCCTATTTTGTTGATCCATCATTTGAAGTTGAACTAGGTTGAAGTTGAAACTTGATGGCCGCCATGCAGCACTAGTCATGGAGAAATAAAAATAACACATAAATATTTTCGCAAAAAAAATAGTGGCAGACTAACTAAGGACAAAAGCAAATAGTAGCCTTAGACGCTCAGTACAGCTTAGACATGAACGGTAGTACTATCACACTAAAAAACCAGTTTTTAGTTTCAGAAGAACACTAAAAGACTAAGTTTCGGCCAAGGACAACATTCAGTACTAAAAGCATCGTGCTAAAATAGAAATTAGAAATTCACTAAGTACTGCAACAGGAAAAGCAAAGAACCATGAGTACGTATTTCCTAGTAACTAGCATGCTAGGACTGAAAGTTCTGGTACACTTGAACACATGGTACATTCAATCTACAAAATATAAGAAGGAACGGGAAGCTTCAGTTCGCATTCCCTAAAACAGTGACACACTAAGAATAATAGTAATAATACAACTGAAATCTCAGTACAACTAAGACTATACGGCAAGTGCTAGGATTATACCAAACATTGCCTGGAGAAGAACCACAGCCTAGCAAAAAAGAAGGCCAAAAACTAAATCAAAAAGATATAAGTTCGACAAAGGAGAAAAATCACAAGAAACACAACAGGAAGACGTACTAGCCTCAAACAACACAAAAAGTAAATAATTAATCAAAGTACTAGCACAATTGAAATCTCAGTACAACTTAGTTTATTCGGTAAGTGCTATGATGATACCAATTAATGCCTCGAGAAAGAAGTAGTTTTAAACTTAATAGGGCTATCTCTTAAACGTAGCTAATTTAAACCAGTGCTTTAACTTGTACTATGAAGTTCAACTATTAAAGTTCAATAAGTTCAAACAAAAATTTGGCACCAAATTTTAAAAGCCTTACGCTGAATGAGATTACAAATCAGTACTAACAGAACTATATCATAAGTACAAGAAAACGAGAGTACAGAAACTATAAAGGTCCAACTTAGGTTGGAATCAGATAAAAATAAAATAAATCTCACTTTCTCAGCAACAACTCATAAATACACTTGAAAAAACAGGTGTTTTCAGTTCAACTAGTATATAAGTCTTCAGTACAAAAAATAAAACTTAACCAAAATGAATTCCCGATGAAACATACACAAGTGAAACAGCTATTCAACCACACAATCATCATGGAAAAAAAAGTTTGCTAAACATTGTGCCACACTTAAACACAACACAAAAAATACTAGTTATCACATAGTACTCGACAAGACATCAAACACTACAAATAGAGCCTACAATGTTTTCAAGAGATATATCACACAACTATCCCATTCACTATGCAAATGATGACCATTTCGACTATGCATTAGGAGCCAAAGCCTGAACCTCCTTGGGAAGCTCCGTCACCACAAGCTGGCTATTCCGGTTGAACACAACTCTATACAGATCCTCAGCGTTCCAATCAACAATGCGTGGCTGCAAAACAATAAAACAAATTATCAAAAATCATGACACATAAAAAAAGGATACACAATAAGCCAAAAACAGAAAGAGAAAAGCTCAACAAGAACCCACGTCATAATCTCGAATGTTCTCAACGATCTTTTCACCATCGTAGCATCCCGCATACTTCAGAGTAAAATGGCCACATTCATTTTCCCCTTGAACTGGAACCTTGACAAAGGTTGGTTTCTTTGCAAACAGCTCCCAATTGGGCTGCTTTCTCGCATTGTACTGAGCATCACCATACACATCCTTCATTACTTTGACCATTCTAGAAATCTATAAAAAACAAAACAACCCACACAGTTTTAGGTCTCAGAAAAAAGCAGAAACAAAAATGCAGAAATATTAATCCAGTACAGATGATAAATGTCACTCACAATCTTCTCGCAGTCTTTGTGATAGGTATTCTTCGAAGGATGGTGGTTCTTCGAATAAGGTAAAGAGTCAAGGATGTCAACGCTACTTCGGTACCGATTCATGACATATAAGGAATAGTGGTTCACTTTCCTATCCTTTGATAAAACCATAGGCTTGAATAGAGGCATCATGATCTAAAAACAAATGACCAAAAAAGAGAGGTTAAATATTCAAAATAAAAACCAGCATCACAACAAACAAATAAAAACCAAAAATCAGCTAGTAGATCTCACAAGGTCGGCACTGAGCAATTCTTCGTTAGCTTTAACATAGCTCTTGAAATCTCTCGCTGCACTCTCCACATTAAACACTTTATTTTCATCCTCGTAAAATGAACAGTCAAGCACAACCTGCAAAAAAGCCAAAATAGAAAATAGACAGCGGTAAAGGGTCAACAAGCAAAAGTATTATTAAAACTCGTAAAAACAATAGGCAGTCTTGTTCAACAGAAAGAAACCGATCTGATTGATTACCGAGATGAAATATGGACTCAGCAATATCCTTTTCCCAGATGCAAAATCACCATTTCTCTCAGGATCTTGCTTCCAATAATCAATGAGGAAGTCCATTACATCACCCTCCATCATTTGCCCAGGTGAGAAAACTTCCCAGATGCGATTCCCAGTGAAGTCAGTTACGTTTCCATCAGGCTGAGGTATCATTGAGAATGTATTCCTGCAGCACACACAAGAACAAAAAGAAGGAGAAGCAAGATAAGGCATTCATAGCAGTTCGAGTTGTATGAAAAGGAACAGTTCAGGTCATATTTACCTAGCAGTTACAAACAACAAAAGAAAAAGAAGAGGAAAAATAATGAGAGATACTCACTCGGCATACTTCTCACGCCATTCATCACTAAGCAATAGCTTATACAACCTGCGAGCCTTATCCAGGTGAGGGAATTTATGAGGGTGAAGCTGCTGCACAGGGGAGCAAAACTTTATAGGAGCTCTGGGTGCATGCTTCGTGCTTACAACATTGCCAGATTCCAAAGCAGGATCTTTCCTAGCACCACCAGCTCTATGAGCCACTATTCCAGCAAGGGGAGATAAACCTTTGGCAGCAGCACTCCTCGTGACTCTTCCAACGCCAGCAATCTTGTCAAACACATCATCATCACTGTCTATCAATTTGACAATGGGATTCTTGGGTGTAGTAGGGCTCTCTGCACAAGCAGCCATAGAACTTCTCAGAGCTCCCAACCGCCCCTTCATAACACCAGATCTTGTCTTTTCGGGAGAACGCCCCTGGCTAAGATCAGTAGCTACGCGCTCGAGCTTCGAGAACTGGCTACCAAATAACCTGTAGTCATGCTCACCAAGATCCAGCCACTCACCTAAAAAAAATAAAAAAAGGAAGACCACACAAAGCGTAAGTTCAAATACATATTTCATGACAGTACTAAAATAGAGAAGTACAAGCTGCAAAAAAATACAAAAGTCCATGCACACGTACAAGGTTCGATGCCAAACAAACCCCGGAAGTCAACATCAAACACATCGCTAGTTGCATAGGTGTACATCAAAGTCTTCCTAATGTCCAGAATGTCTTCATTGTTGTAATTGACCATTTCAATTACACCATCCTCCCGGCAATAATAGGTCTTGCAGTTTTGTAGCATAAAGAATCCACAATCATGCCTGTAAACAAAGGAAAAAACAAAAAAATGGTACAACACAAAATCCGGAAAATACAGGAACAACATCCACCCAGCAACAAAAACAACCAACAAAAATCATTAAAACACGGATACTCACGTGTTTTCCTGTTGAGGCACCCGCACAAACTCGCAAGAGAAACCATCAATATGCACCGGTGAGAACGGTTTGGCCCTGTCTACACTGGACTCCCTCCAAAGCTTCTTTATATTATCTGTCATATTCCTTAAGAATCTAACTGCATTACCCCAGGTTTCATCACGGAGTGAATCAAGACACTCGAAACGACGGAACCTCAAATTCAGAACAACCAAGCACCAATGCCCAGATGCTTCGCTAGGCTTCATGGTAGCCACAAATGACGGCGGATCAAATGTAGGGAAAAGAAGCTGGAAAAAAAATCGCAGAGGAAAAATGAATTTACCAAATCATAATGAAACAAAAAATTCAGCCTCCAAACAATAAAATAAAAGAGGGAAATTGAAATTCAGAAGTACAAACAAAAAATCACATAATCATAAAGAAATTATATCCACCGCCCAAAATTGAGAAACAAGCATATCAGTTCAGTTTCCTTGCAATAATAAGTGCATCTTTAATAAAAAGCACGGATCATTCATAAGTACATGTGTAAAAGCAGGCTAATCAAGTTCATTCCCACACCTCCCTAAACTGCAAAGAAAATATGACAGTTCTAGTTAATGAGTACAAAAAGTCCAAGTTCACCTACTTTGTCGAAACCATCAGCACCTGATCTCGTGAACTAATTTAACAGATTGGAATCAATATTTCCATCACGGATCTTGGTCTGTTGTACAAAAAGAACAACAACAGTTAGAAAATTGGCAAAACAAGTTATCATCCTATTTACAAAAAAGCAAAATACTGACCGTCACCCATCTGGGAACTATCAACTTGTCAGTGTCTCAGTACTTCTCACGTAGAGAATATAAAACAACATCAGCACTGTCTGAGTTGAGCATGCCAGTGGGGACAAACGCTTTAGCAATAGAACCAACACTGGCATCACATTCGTTATTTTGAAACATCGGCTTGTGACTAGAAAAACACAAAAAATTACATGAATTAAAACTACTGCAACAACAATAATAATCATACGAGAGAAAAAAAGAGACAAAAATGGAACGGGCAAAATCCCAAACTAACCATTTAGTACGGTTCGTGCGCAACCTCGTAACAGCAAAGAAAAATGTATCAACCTTAACAACACTATCACTTTCTGCTTGCAGAAAAATGATGAAAAATAATAAGTTAAACAACTACAAGAGAACATGTCCAAAATGCCAAAATTGAGAAGTACGCCCAATTTACAAGTGCTTACCTGGACTATCAGGGTTTGATGACGACGGTAGTTCCTGTGATGAGACCATTATGCCTCCAGTTTCAGGGTTTGACGATGGGACATCTTGGGAGGACACCAATATTGCTGCGCTTTCAGTGTCTGTAGAAAGAAAATCCTAGGACGACAAGAGCGCATCCTGCGTCAAGGGGTCAGAAGAAATTGACAGAAGTAAATCATCATCCTCGGATGGCACCTCCTCCACGCTAGAAGCATCTTGCAATGCATCACCCTAATCAAGACCTCCAGGTGGGAAATTCTCCGGCGGCAAATCTTCACAACCAGAAACATTCTCATTCCCAGCAATACCAACACCAGGCGATTTGGAATCAAGTATGCTGGCAGCACCAGCATCCTCATCAGCAACTTTGGTACCAACATTGCGCCCACTACTCAATGGAGCATCACGAGCATCATCTCCACCACTAAGGACAACCCCACGTTCAACATCAGTAATCTGATGAAAAATAAAAATTCAGAAAAAGTGAATAATATGAACAAAACTAACAATAAAAAATAAACTACCAAGAGGTGCACAGAAAAATAAACCTTGGAAGCATTCGCTGCAACATCATCGAACTTGCTGCTGCTAACATTCAAAGCAACATCACCAACGGGCAAACAAGGCTCATCACCAACAATAGCACCCTGATTCAAAATGTAATGAGGCAAAAAAAACAATGCTATTATGAGCAACAATAAACACAATGAATTAAAACAACAGTAACAAAAAAGGTAGCTACCCCCTTGCAAACTCTAAACGGTGTGGGATAGAAAAATGAACAAGCAAGACACATTGGTGCGCATGAAAATTCAAGAAAAACACAATGAAAATAAAAATAACCTTGCACTTATCAGTGGATGGATCATTAACTCCACGGTCAACATCAGCCTCAACATTATGACTGGTCTCCTGCATGAAAAGAAAAATTAATAAACAGATGTAGATCAGGAAGTTCAACTACAATACTGACAGCAGAACGACATAGTAAAAACATACAAACAACGAGGACTGACTCACATCAACAATAGGGTGCTGCAAGCCAACATCGTTCGTATGCTGATCAGAAACATTAGCCTCAGTATGATCACCGACCCTGCTGTCGGTGCCAGCAACCTCATCCTAATCAATCTGCATGAAAGAAAATTACTAATAAATAGATGAAGATGAGGAAGTTCAACTACAACACTAACAGCGGGACAACAAAGTAAAAATTGCAAACACCGAGGACTGACTCACATCAACATCAGGGCGCTCAAAGCCAACATCATTTGTTTCGTGGTCAAAAACATTAGCCTCGGTACCATCACCAGCCCTGCTGTGGGTGGCAGCAGCCTCATCCTGCTCAAACTGCTTGATAACAACATTTGCACTTTCTTCATATGGCTTGCAGCGAGAGTTTTGCGTAGTTCTGAAACGCTTCATGTTGTTCAACAGAATTACCGAGCTCGGAACTAGATTAGCGGCACCGTCACGCATATCACCGATTAAAATTCTCTCCATCTCAATGTAGTCAACAACTTCCTCAGTGTTAAATTGATGACCTTCGGGAAGGATACCATTGATACAACTCAAACGCTCAACTGTCGTTGGTACCTTTTGCAGCTCAGAACACACATTACTAGGGCCAGGGGGCATAACCAGCACCCTCAACACCACGACCATCCCTCAACTCATCGGACAAAGATGAAAACTTCGGAACCTGAGACGACGGCATCTCCAGGACTGGCCGTTTATACACTCAGAAAAAACAACCTCCTCTTGAGTTTTCCACTACAAAAAAAAGGTAAAAATAGTTAATCTATCAATGCAACACATAGGGAAAAATAAATCATGATATTAACAGATTTAAAATCAACACTATCGTGGTTCTAAGTCTGACAGTAGAGTGGGGGGTAGGTATGGAGAGGCAAGGTCCTAGCTATGGAGAGGTTGTAACACAAGAGATGTACGAGTTCAGGCCCTTCTCGGAGGAAGTAAAAGCCCTACGTCTCAGAGCCCGGAGGCGGTCGAGTGGATTATGTGTATATGAACTACAGGATGCCGAACCCTTCTGCCTGTGGAGGGGGGTGGCTTATATAGAGTGCGCCAGGACCCCAGCCAGCCCACGTAATGAAGGGTTTAAGGTGTATTTAGTCCGGGGCATTACTGGTAACGTCCCACATAAAGTGTCTTAACTATCATAAAGTCTACTTAACTACAGGCCGTTGCAGTGCAGAGTGCCTTTTGACCTCCTGGTAGTCGAGTGAGTCTTTGTGGTCGAGTCCTTCAAGTCAGTCGAGTGAATCCCGACCTCTTCTAAGGGTGTCCTTGGGCAGGGTACTTAGATCAGGTCTGTGACCCTACCCTAGGTACATGACTCCATCAAACACCACTAATAAACTTTAGTTGTCATTGCCAATTTGTTAGTATTTACCAACATGTCAGTTGAACAAAGTTATTCAGTTCAACCACACAAGAAACAACAGTACTAAAAAACCATACCTAAACCATACAAAATATAAACAGACAACTCTGCAGTACACATGTCCACTACAGCAAAAAATAGCTATACCTAAATTAAAAAAAGATCTGCAAGACACAAACCAAACAAAACTCACCGGAAGCTTCCCAAACACCCAAGTCTTTGGATCTGCATTGCCTTTTTTTATCAAATCTGCATCAACCAAATCAGAAAGCTTGGCAGGATCCATGAAACATATGCGGGGGACTCGCATGTCAGGCTCCGCGGTCTTGCCATGGATAAGGCAGTCAAGGTACATTAGTACAGGCCGTATGGCACAGCCTGTGATTGCCTTCCCCATGGTATCACCATTTTGGTACTTGGCAACAGCCCTTCTAAGCTCATCAACCATCAACTGGCAATAATCCATATTAGCCATGTCCTCAAAGATGAGACCCTCAAACATTGCTTCCTCTCTGGAAACAAGCGGGGCAGAACCAGGCAACACAACCTTCATAAACACAATCATGAAGAACACTTTCAGAGCAAGGTCATCTTTGCTAGGATCCTTGACGAGCACCTTGAGCTTATTCCTCAAATCCTTTGTCTTGATATCTTTGTCCCTACTAATGTCAAGCTTTGATCTTAACTTCATCAGAGTGTTGTCATATCCGTCCTCTGACGGCCTTGGCGCAGAACGAACACCACGAGGGAAACCAAATAATTGTTGTATTCCATCGCTAGTGATGCGAAGCTTCTTATTAGCCTCACCCATGTCAAGAGTCATTGTATCACAATCTATCCTCAGGTACAAAACTCCCATCAGAGGCCGGGAAATGTTAGACTTCACCCTCCACTTGAAAATAGAACCAAAACCAGATGCATGAACCCTAGGCACATGCCGACTCTCGAGCAATTTAGCACATTCTTCAACCTCTCTCAACGAACATCACATATTTAAGTTCAATTTCCGTTGGTCACCTTCATCCAAGACAACTTTTCCAGCATTGCCTCCCACCGGCTTGACCGGACTCATAACGCTAACAGGCTGTAAATGAAAACAAAAAAGCCACACCTTAAAAAATGAATATAGAAAACAAAACAAGCAAATGAATGCAAGTAAAAAGAAAAAAAGATTGCACAAGTTCAACTATTAAAACAACATCAGTACCACCCCTCAATTGATGCAAACAATAACCAGCCTCACCTGGCCGCAATACCAGCCCAAACACAATTAAATCATTGCAAGTACAACTAGTAAGTCACATGCAGTACAAAACACATACCACTACAAACAATGAATATAGAAAACAAAACAAGCATATGAATGTAAGTAAAAAAAGATTACACAAGTTCAACTATTAAATCAACATCAGTACCACCCTCGATTGACGAAAACAATGACCAGCCTCACCTAGCCAGCATACCAGCCCAAACACAAATTAAATCATTACAATTACAATTAGTAAGTCACATGCAGTACAAAACACATACCACTGCAAAACAATGAATATAGGAAACAAAACAAGCATATGAAGGCAAGTAAAACAAAGAAAAGTTTGAACAAGTACAACTATTAAAACAACATCAGTGCCACAATCAAAATGGATGCAAACAATGACAAGCCTCACCTGGCCAGCATACCAACCCAAACACAATTAAAATCATTGCAAGTACAACTAGCAAGTCACATGCAGTACAAAACACATACCACTGCAAATTCATCTTCTGAATCAACTTCAATATCATCTTCTTCAGATGCAGCATCTTCAGCTTCAACACGAGCACGCTTCTTCCCACCTTTGTTCACCTTTGCAGGATGAACTTTACGCTTCTTATTTTCTTGCAGCAAAGATCTCTCTTGAAGAGGAGACGAAGAAGGCTTCTTATTTGTCAAACCTCGTGTACTACAACAAACAGCGGAGCCACCAAGTTTGCTTGGACCAATTTTCACAGCAACACTATCCGCATCAGCTTTGCTACTACCAGGTTGGGGACCAGCTTTCACACGTGGGCTACGCCTCTGTGTGCCCTCAGGATTTCGATCTGACATCTTCCTCTTAAAAACAGCTTTCTTCTCCTTAACTCCATCATGATCAAACACTTGCGTCAACCGAGTTTGCATCAAGTTTGTCTTCACAGGCATGTCACTTCCATGAGATCCGGCATGAACAGTTGAAAAACCCACGTCACACCTTCATCGCCTACACATTTAGGAGCTTGAGCAACATCAGCATCACTTTCTGGCACACAGGCAGCCTTTTGACGCCGTTCCAATTCCTTCCTCTTCTGGAATTCATACTTCTTCTTTCTTATCCTTTCATCCTCGAGCTGTAACTGCATAGGAACATCCTCAGCTTGGGTAACAGGCTCAGTGCCATCAACACTTTGAGACTGAGTAACAGACAACTGCAGGCTGCCATCACTATCACCAACGTTAAGTGAATACATCCCATCATTAATATCTTTAACAACATCAGCAATATCCTCTGGAACACCATGGCTGTCATTAACTACATAAACCAATAACATAACCACGCACATAAAAAATTAAAACACAATTAACATTGCAGACACAAAAATAAATAAAGCGCATACCATCAGACACAAACAAAAAGGAACAACTGATGAAACTAAGCATATATATGTATTAAAGGCTGATAAAAAGAGCAAATATAAGGGAAACACCAGCAACATTCGCAAGTTCTTCTAGAGGATTTGGTGTCTCAAAAATAACATTCACAAGATCTTGAAAGCATTCTGATTTGTCAGAATCAGGAGGCACCGGCACTCCAACATCTGCAACAAAATCATAATTAGCAAAAAAGTACAAGAACAATCAATCAGTTCAACTATGTGAACACTACAAGTTCACCGAATAAAACAAATATGAACCCACCACTTGCAGAACAAACTTTAGAAAACACAACTCTTTCAACACCATACTAGTTCTTCACTGACTACTACAACCTATTCAAATGCCAAGACAGCAGTTCAAAATACACATGGTGATAAGTACTACAACCTGTCTGCAGGTTGCATCAACTGCCAAAACCATACGCACCATACAATCCAGGACAAAATTAACACATATCAAAATACATACAACTTATAAAGTTGATACGGCAACAACTGTACAACCTAAAAACCAGATTTGTTAAAACATCATCCAAAATATAGAGAAAATCACCTGGATTCAATTTGTCCGGACTGGATGATGTACCCATTGAAATCTACAGTCCTAAAATCTGCCGAACCAGATCTGCAAGACACATAAACAACAATTAGGGATTTGAACTATTTCAGAAACGAAGCATGCCATAGAAAAAAGCAGAACTCTTACCAGCAAACACAAAATTCGCCACGCAATCCAGTATCACTGCCGCCAAACGCTCGTTCAATAGCAAAGGAACCCTAGCGAGTGCAGCCTGGGACAACAAAGAGAGCAACAAATTAGAAACAGAGAGAAAATCTGAACATAAGAGGACGCAAGCAAAGTCAATGGCAGAGCAAAAAGGAACAAAACAGAGCACCCGGACCTCCACCGCTGCGGTTGAACCCTCCGGCCGACGCTCTCGCGGCGAAACAGGAGTAGCAACTCCCCCTCCAAGAAAAGAAGAAGAGGGGAACGAAGAGGGAGCCGATTTGGGGACGGGAGAGGAGCGGAACGGGGAAGATCGGATGTTAAAAGGTGAGTGGGAGGGTTAAAAGATGAGTGGGAGAAAACGGATGGCTAAAGCCCACAACCGTGGCGAAGCCCACTATCTCTGGCCAGTTACAAAAGATAATACCAATAATCAAATACAAAATAAAAAATTAATATAGATGGAGAAAACAAATGGCTAAAGTACAAATAATAACTCACGACAGTACAGAAAAAATTATCAAAAAAGTACAAATGAAAAAATAATTCATAACGGTGCTGGTTTTTCCCCTAAAAAATAAAGATAAGATAATGGGGGGCAAGTCATGTTACGGACTCACCTCCGCATGCGACGCC
>NC_057795.1:337016477-337017646 GCF_018294505.1 Triticum aestivum
CGTGCTAACGCGGCAGTGCGCTCGTTTGACAGGCGCAGTGCGGTTATTCTGTTTCCCCCCACGCACCCACACCCCTAAGATAGATAATGGGGCAAAGTCCATACAAGGAAGATGTGTCAGTACAACTATGCCCCTCGGTACGGTGCGGTGCGGGGGAAAGTCACGCCCCTCAGTACTATATTAAAACAAAAAAAAGAAAAAGAAAAAGAAAAAAATTGACAGCCCAAGGACAAAAAAGTACCAATTCAAGTCACTGGTGTAGTCAAGTACTAGATCCAAAAACAACCAAAAAATAAAAAAATTGACCGCCCAAGGACAAAAAAGTATCAGTCCAAGTTACTGGTGTAGTCAAGTACTAGATCCAAAACAAACAAAAATAAAAAAATTGACCGCCCAAGGACAGGCACAGGCCCTGACAATGCTAGATACTTGAACTCGAGCCGTGGGCGAATCCATCGTAATACACACACCCGCAGGGCCTTCCGTCCAGGGCCCACAGGTCGAGAGAGAGATAGCGAGCGCCATGTATAAGCGCTCTGGTAAGTGTTCACAGGAGTTCGACTGGTGAGCATCGGCTGCGCTTATAAACAGGTCCGGAGCCCCCTCGACTAGCGAGGTGGGACTAAACCCAGAGCGCACACGCACGCCGTGCTGCACAGCCGGGTGAGAGAAACTATTCGGGCCGAATACAACGACCCAGGCCGATGGCCCAACAAAGTACTTCACCCCATTACAAAAATCTAGTAGATCACGCACGACAAAAAAATAAAAAATGAATATAATTTTTTTAAAAACTAAGTTAATAAACAAAAATATTGTAAAAAAGTTCAAACACATCTCAATGGTAAGAAGTAAAAAAAATAAAAAAATATAAGACTGTAAATAAAAATTTCAGAAACAAATTTACAAAAAAGTTCACCTACTACAATTCATAAGGTTCAAGTACAAAAAAAATAAGTACTGTGCAGCGAAGATTAATTTTTTTATTTTATAAAATACCAAAACTACCATTGTTCATCTATAAAAAGGAAAAAACATGCTCCAAAATTCAAGTAAAAAAGTAAGAAAAAAATATTATACAACAAACAAATTTAATTGGTAATTGACAACATAAAATAGATCAGTACTATCATTAACAGAATGTAAGTTCAGCAAAACTTAATAACAAA
>NC_057795.1:337018082-337033614 GCF_018294505.1 Triticum aestivum
AACGAATTTACAAAAAAGTTCAACTACTACAATTCATAAGGTTCAAGTACAAAAAAAAATAGTACTGTGCAGCGAAGATTAAAATTTTTTAATTTTATAAAATACCAAAACTATCATTATTCATCTTATAAAAAAAGAAAAATGTGCTACAAAATTCATGTAAATAAGTAAGAAAAAAATATTATATAACTAACAAATTTGATTGGTAATTGACACCCTAAAATAGAATAGTACTATCAATAACAGGATGTAAGTTCAGCAAAACTCAATAACAAAAAAGCGGTTCTAAAAAACTCATCAGTATATAGCATCGTCTGCGAGTTATGAACATGAAAAATATATCAGTCAAAACAAAGGATGCCCATCAGTTCAACTATAGAAATTGTTCCATAACTAATATAAACAATGTATAAATAAAGACAGTTATACTTGAGCAGAACAATAGGCGTCGTTTGCCACATTTAAACCTATAACACATAATTCTGAACGTCAGAGAGTTGTCTTCTCTTGAGAACATAACCATAACCACATCACCATCCTCAAATCCAGACTCAGCAACAAACTCCTTCCACCCAGTAGTTAGGTTGATGCAACCATCAAAGTCAATATGGTAGGCAACATCCATCAACTGATACCCATTCTTGTCTGAAGTCGCCATATTCAGAACACCGGACCTAGGAGCAACAATCCGGATCCTCGATGACATTTTCTGCAAATGGGCATGGGAGTACAAAACAAAATCAACACCTAACATAACTGAATTTTTACACAGATATAGGAATGATTTGTATAACAAACTAAAATGGAAAAAATCTGAACCAAAACAATTACACAAAACTAACTAGACATGTGAACTGACTAAACTGAAGAAATATACAAATCAATACACCTACAGTAAAAACATCTATTCATAAACAGATCAGGGATTATACAAAAAAATGGTTAAAATACTGTTAAGTAATGAACAAATACACACAGAAATCCCTACTGTTAAAATCTCACAAAACCAAATTAAAAAATATAGACAAGCTATTCATTAGACAAAACTGCAGATCCAGTCCATGGGATTCAAACAGAAACCATCAAGAAAGTAGGAACCAAACGAATAGAAACACATACCCATGATTCCTTCAAGTCACCATTCGTCAGGCGACAAACATAGGGTGTACAAAACCCATGGTTGCTGTACAGCAAACAAGAAAGTTGCCCACGCCGCTGAGCCTGAGTGAGCTCCAAACCAGACTCGTACACACAGCCGTCAGCTATGCGCGCCATCTTTGCCAGGCATCCGCATGAACAATCCTCCATGGAACACATAGTAACAGAGAAAAAAGGCGACGAAGAGAAGACAGAGGAACCTAGATCTGATTCTGGAAGAAGGAAGAAAAGGGAGGGGGGAGACTTGGCCACACACCACACATAGATGGATAGAGTTTATAGTCAGGGACACTCGCAGATTATAAAAATAATAAAATAGGAAGATGGGCAGCCAGCTGGTAGGAAATAGTTATTACACAAGCCATGCAACATTTGACCGCAGATCAGTTCAACTTCAGAAAAACAAGCAGTTCAAAGGTGCACATGTCGAACATATGCAGACAAAACAACACATTCAGAAACAAAAACAGTTGAATTCATTTAGTCATTCGAACATCTGCTCCCCCACAACAAAAATCTTAAAAACATAATGTTCACTACTTCAGTCATAACGATCAAAAAAACGATGCCATTTTGCCCTGGTGGATGGATGTGGAGCCGTGGCTGCTCTTGCCCTAGCCCAACTAATGATCTGAATATGGTTCCTTCCCCTGCCCTCGGGGAAAAGAAGCTCCAATTCATTGGAGTTGCAAGTATCCATCACCTCGCGTGCAAGCCGCCTGTTGAACAATGCCTCCAGTTCCTCCTCGGCAGCACGTCACCCATCTGCCTGCGCCTGCGCCTCCTCCTCCTTTGCTCAGCTACTGCAGCCCTCACATCTATGGCGTCCCCCTCCTCCTCTGTGACCTCTCCCAGCTCAGGATCCATCCCCCCTTTTCTTTGGTTGCAGCTCATAGAATGAGACTGACAAAGGGCTCGGGCTTTATAATCAAAGTGCAGAGCCATCAGTGCGGCTCCAATGTCAACACATAGTAATAAAACTTTGCCACGTAGCAGTCCAACTACACATACGGCAGCAATTCAAAACAACACTAAAAAACATGCAAATTAATTACGCAGTTTGACCAGATTACAAGAAATCGCAGCTTACAGTCAGCCGCCATACACCACCTCCGCCAACGACAAAATAACATGGGAATCCGGGGTAGAAACAACTCAAAAAAGCAAAATTAACAACGCAAATCTTTTCATACAATCGTTATATCTCTCCCTGCAACACCAATTCGAAAGTAAAAAAACAGAAAAAGAACAGAATTCCATGGCGGGCGTCGAAAACGACCAAGAACACCAAACTTGTAATCATGAATTACAGATGAAAATAATCTCAAAAAACTATAACATACCGATAATTCTCACATCAAAAATGACAAACACGACGTAATTTGAGGCCCGCGAACACCACAGTAAACACTGACGCCGAAAAACATGTCCGCCGCCAAAATGACCACGCCGTCATCTCCGGTGACTACAGATTGCAAAACACATCCAGCTGAGCGCGCGCACGTGCGGAACCCCTTACATGTCTCCTCTAGCAACGAATGGCCCACAGCATCGCGCCGGAGAACGACCGGAAGCTCCACGTTGCATCCCCTATTTCCGTCCGTCGTGCACACAGGAAGATCAGTTCTTGTTGAAAAACACGTCAGTCCAAGTCTGTGAACTACGTCAGTACAGAGAGGGTAACAGAATAATATTCTGTTACGCGTAACAGAATAGCCCAGATGTATATATATATATATATATGTATATATATATATATTATAATATGATTTCTTATGCTCAAGTAACAATCTATTCACAATGTCAAGTATGATTCAGAAACTTCATTGAGAACTAACAAACTATAATCTCAGTCATTGAAGCAATTGCAATTTATCATAACATCGGAAAGAGTCAAGAAGAGAGCTTTTCAGCAAGTCCACATACTCAACTATCATTTAGTCTTCCACAATTGCTAACACTCACGCAATACTGGTTATGGAGTTTTAATTGGACACAGAGAAAGATAGAGGCTTATAGTGTTGCCTCCCAACGTTTTACCTCAAGGGCAATGTCAACAATAATATTTCATGCTAACTTACATCCAATTGGATATATATATATATATATATATATATATATATATATATATATATTAGGATCTTTCCAACACGAGGTGCTTGCTAAAGGATAAAATGAAAAAGGGAAAGGTGAAGATCACCTTGACTCTTGCATAATGTAAAAGACATAAAGTAAAAGATAGGCCCTTCGCAGAGGGAAGCAGAGGTTGTCATGTGCTTTTTGGTTGGATGCACGAAATCTTAATGCAAAAGAACATCACTTTATATTGCCACTTGTGATATGAACCTTTATTATGCAGTCCGTCGCTTTTATTACTTCCATATCACACGACCGTATAAAGCTTATTTTCTCCGCACTAATAAGTCATACATATTTACAGAGCAATTTTTATTGCTTGCAACATGACAACTTACTGAAGGATCTTACTTAATCCATAGGTAGGTATGGTGGACTCTCATGGCAAAACTAGGTTTAAGGATATTTGGAAGCACAAGTAGTATCTCTACTTGGTGCAAGGAATTTGGCTAGCATGAGGGGGAAACGCAAGCTCAACATGTTGGACGATCCATGACAATATACTTTAACTAAGATGTGAGAAAACATAACCCATTACGTTGTCTTCCTTGTCCAACATCAACTCTTTAGCATGTCATACTTTAGTGAGTGCTCACAATCATAAAAGATGTCCAAGATAGTATATTTATATGTGAGAACCTCTCTTTCTTTATTACTTCATATTAATTGCTACGATGACGCAAACTATGTTTGTCAACTCTCAACAACTTTTATTCATCATACTCTTTAGATCTGAAGTCATTACTCCCCATAAGATCAATCTGATCTTTTCATCTCTTCTTTCATTTTCTTTGTTTCCTTTATTCCCTCAAGATCATGGCAAGATAGCAAAGCCCTTGACTCAACACTAATCTTTATTATATATAGCTCACGGACTCGATTACATAGAGGGATCACCAAGCAAAAATCAAAACTAATTCATACCAAAACTTTATTCTAGTAGATCAAGATATTACCAAAAGGATCGAACTAAGTAAAACGATAAAGATAGGAGTGTGATGGTGATACGATACCGGGGCAACTCCCCCAAGCTTGTCAGTTGCCAAGGGGAGTGCCCATACCCATGTGATTATGTCCTCGGAGGTGGTGAAGAAGGAGTTGTTGATGATGTAGGCTTGTCGTCCGTCTTCCAAGGCATAGGCTCACCATCATAGAAGGATGATCGAGTCTCTGGGATCCTCAAATCTGCAGCCAAACTCATCCTCTTGAATCTATATTCATACTCACAGTTTTGGTTTTGCACTTCATAGATCTGGGCTTGGAGGTGCTCGATTTTCTCATGAAGCTTGAAGATGGTCTCCCCAATGTTCTTGGCGTCCAGCTTGTGGTCGTTGGTGAACTGCACGATTATCATCTAGTTGGCATTAAGTCCACGCTCCACCATCCCTTGGCACTTGAAAACTTGTTGTTCAATCACTTAGAGCTTTGTCTCCACGCTTCCGTTACTCCTTGGTCCCTCCACATCACGGATGTGCAGAACCCCTCACGCATCTCAATGGTTTGAGGGTGATGCAACACCTCCACAAGATAGGGGTTGATGACCCTCTCGAAAAACCTGTCCTTGGGAGCACTTGAAGACGTCATGGTGCTCTCGATCTGTCAGAAAAGCAGCTCGAAATGAAAGCAAAAGATTTTTGCGTGATACGGTGGTCAAAACCTTCGGGAGATTATACAATGAATTTTTACCGACCAAAAGAAGTATCGTGCAAGAAAATGGAGTCCGGAGAGCACACGAGGTGCCCACGAGGCAGGGGGCGCGCCCTCCACCCTCGTGGACGCCTCGTGTCCTTCCCGGACTACTTCTTATTTTCCTATTTTCTTAAATATTCCAAAACGGAAAAAAATTGCTATTAGAACTCTTTTGGAGTCAGTTTACTTACCGTACCACATACCTATTCCTTTTCGGAGTCTGAAATGTTCTGGAAAGTGTCCCTTATGTATTCCTCCAGGGTTAGGGTTTAAATAATATTAGTTTCAACATTTATAGGATTACCTGAGATATAATGTTTGATTCTTTGACCGTTCACCACCCTCGGACTTGTGCCTTCGAAGTTGTTGATTTTTATGGCACCGGAACGATAGACCTCCTCGATAATGTAAGGGCCTTCCCATTTAGAGAGAACTTTTCCTGCAAAAAATCAAACGAGAGTTGAATAGCAACACATAATCACCTACGTTAAACTCACGCTTTTGTATCCTTTTATCATGCAATCTTTTAACTTTTTCTTTGAACAACTTGGCATTCTCATAGGGTTGGGTTCTCCATTCATCAAGTGAGCTAACGTCAAATAACCTCTTCTCACCGGCAAGTTTGAATTCATAATTGAGATCTTTAATGGACCAATATGCCTTATGTTCTAGTTCGAGAGGTAAGTGACATGCTTTTCCATAAACCATTTTATATGGAGACATACCCATAGGATTCTTATATGCAGTTCTATAGGCCCATAATGCATCATCAAGTTTCTTGGACCAATTCTTTCTAGATCTATTAACAGTCTTTTGCAAAATTAATTTGAGATCTCTATTACTCAATTCTACTTGACCACTAGACTGTGGGTGATATGGAGATGTAATTCTATGATTAACATCATACTTAGCAAGCATTTTATGAAAAGCACCATGAATAAAATGTGAACCACCATCAGTCATTAAGTAACTAGGGACTCCAAACCTTGGAAAAATAACTTCTTTAAGCATCTTAATAGAGGTGTTATGATCAACACTACTAGTTGGAATAGCTACTACCCACTTAGTAACGTAATCAACAGCAACTAAAATATGTGTATATCCATTAGAGGCAGGAAAAGGTCCCATATAATCAAAGCCCCAAACATTAAATGGTTCAATAACAACAGAATAATTCATAGGCATTTCTTGATGTCTACTAATATTACCAATTCTTTGACATTCATCACAAGACAAGACAAACTTACGGGCATCTTTGAAGAGAGTAGGCCAATAAAAACCGGATTGCAATACCTTATGTGCAGTTCTATCTCCAGCATGGTGTCCTCCATATGCCTCGGAGTGACACTTGCGTAGGATCTGTTCCTGTTCATGCTCAGGTACACAACGTCTAATAACACCATCTACTCCTTCTTTATAAAGGTGTGGGTCATCCGAGAAGTAATGTCTTAAATCATAAAAGAACTTTTTCTTTTGCTGGTATGTGAAATTAGGTGGTATAAATTTAGCAACAATGTAATTAGCATAATCAGCATACCATGGAGCAGTACGAGAAGCATTTATGACCGATAATTGTTCATCAGGAAAGCTATCATCAATAGGTAGTGGGTCATCAAGAACATTCTCTAACCTAGACAAGTTGTCTACAACGGGGTTCTCAGCTCCCTTTCTATCAATAATATGCAAATCAAATTCTTGGAGCAAGAGAACCCATCTAATAAGTCTAGGTTTAGCATCTTTGTTTTCCATAAGATATTTAATAGCAGCATGATCAGTGTGAATAGTTACTTTAGAATCAACAATATAAGGTCTAAACTTATCACATGCAAATACAACTGCTAAGAATTCTTTTTCAGTAGTAGCATAATTTATCTATGCAGTGTCTAGAGTTTTACTAGCATATTGAATAACATTTAGTTTCTTATCAACTCTTTTCCCTAGAACAGCACCTACAACATAGTCGCTAGCATCACACATAATTTCAAAGGGTAGATTCCAATCAGGTGGCTGAACAATAGGTGCAGAAATCAAAGCTTTCTTAAGTATTTCAAATGCTTCTACACAATCATCATCAAAGACAAAATGAATATCTTTTTGTAATAAATTAGTTAGAGACATAGAGATTTTAGAAAAGTCCTCAATGAACCTCCTATAAAAACTGGCATGACTGAGGAAACTTCTTATACCTTTAATGTTCTTGGGACACGACATCTTTCCAATAGCATCAACTTTAGCTTTATCAACTTCAATACCTCTTTTAGAAATTTTATGCCCCAAGACAATGCCTTCATTAACCATAAAGCACTTTTCCCAATTCAAGACGAGACTAGTATCTTCGCATCTCTGCAAAACTCGTTCACGGTTGCTCAAGCAATCATCAAAAGAGGATCCATAAACGGAGAAATCATCCATGAATACCTCACAAATCTTTTCACAAAAGTCAGAGAATATAGCCATCATGCATCTTTGAAAGGTAGCAGGTGCATTACATAAACCAAAAGGCATACATCTATAAGAAAAAGTACCAAAAGGGAAAGTAAAAGTAGTCTTTGCTTGATCGTCTGCTGACACAGGTATTTGAGAGAAACCAGAATAACCATCTAGAAAGCAGAAATGTGTAAGTTTGGATAGTCTTTCTAGCATTTGATCAATAAAAGGTAAAGGGTAATGATCTTTTTTAGTAGATTTATTTAATTTACGAAAATCCATTACCATCCTATAACCTGTAATAATTCTTTGCGGGATTAATTCATCTTTATCATTAGGAACAACAGTAATACCTCCCTTCTTAGGGACACAATGGTCAGGACTTACCCACTGACTATCAGCAACGGGATAAATTATACCTGCCTCAAGGAGCTTTAGTATTTCTTTTCTTACCACTTCTTTCATCTTAGGATTTAAACGCCGTTGATGATCTCTAACTGGTTTGGCGTCTTCTTCCAATTTTAGTTTGTGTTGGCATAGAGTGGACTAGTGCCCTTAAGATCATCAAGAGTATATCCAATAGCAGCACAGTGCTTCTTCAGAGTTTTCAATAATCTTTCCTCTTCCTGCTCTGAAAGGTTAGCACTAATAATAACAGGATATATCTTCTTTTCGTCAAGATAAGAATATTTAAGAGTATCAGGTAAAGTTTAAGCTCAAACACGGGGTCACCCTTGGGTGGAGGAGGATCCCCTAGGATTTCAACAGGTAAGTTGTGTTTCAAAATAGGACCCTGTTTAAAGAATACTTCATCTATTTCCCTTCCTTCATTCATAAACATATCATTTTCATGGTCTAGCAAATATTGTTCTAATGGATCAGTAGGAGGCACGACAATAGAAGCAAGACCAATAATTTCATCCTTACTAGGCAACTCTTTATCATGGGGTTGTCTACGAAATTTAGCAAAATTAAACTCATGTTTCATATCCCCCAAGCCAATTGTAACAACATCCTTTTCACAATCAATCTTAGCATTAACAGTATTCAAGAAGGATCTACCAAATATAATGGGACAAAAGCTATCTCGTGGGGAACCAAGAACAAGAAAATCAGCAGGATATTTAACTTTCCCACAATGGACTTCGACATCTCTAATAATCCCAAATGGTGAAATAGTGTCTCTATTGGCAAGCTTAATTCTAACATCGTTCTCTTCTAACTCAGTAGGTGCAATATCATGCATACTTTCTTCATATAAGGAAAAAGGTATTGCACTAGCACTAGCACCCATATCACATAAGCCATGATAACAATGATCTCCTATTTTAACAGAAATAACAGGCATGCCTACAACAGGTCTATGTTTCTTAGGGTCGGGTCTAGCAATATTAGCAGCTTCATCACAGAAATAAATAACATGCCCATCAATATTATCAGCCAAGAGATCTTTAACCATAGCAATACTAGGTTCAACTTTAATTTTCTCACGAGGTGTATAAGTTCTAGTATTACTCTTACAAACAACAGTTGAAGCTTTAGCATGATCCTTTATCCTAATAGGGAAAGGTGGTTTCTCAACATAAGTAGTAGGAACAATAGGGTCATTATAAGTGATAGTCTTTTGTTCAACTGTAACATGTGCAACTACTTTTACTTCAGTGGGAGGATTATATTTAAACCACTTCTCCTTAGGGAGATCAACATGAGTAGCAAATATTCACAGAAGGAAGCTACTATCTCAGAGTCAAGTCCATATTTAGTGCTAAATCCACGAAAAGCATCAGTATCCATAAAAGATTTAACACAATCAAACTTAAGTGTCATACCTGACTCCTTACCATCGTCGGAATCCCAATCTTCAGAGTTGCGTTTAATTCTTTCCAATAAATCCCAATTCAATAGTCTTCATCATATAAGAGCCATCACAAGAAGTATCAAGCATGGTGCGATCATTGAGAGAAAGCCGAGCATAAATTTTTTGAATCATTTCTCTAGAGAGCTCATGATTGGGGCATGAATATAACATTGACTTAAGCCTCCCCCAAGCTTGAGCGATGCTTTCTCCTTTGTGAGGCCAAAAATTATATATATAATTATGATCACGACGAACAAGATGCATAGGATAAAACTTCTGGTGAATTCCAATTTCAGTCATTTATAGTCCCAAGATCCCATATCATCACATAGCCTATACCATGTCAATGTGTCTCCCTTCAAAGATAAAGGGAAGACCTTCTTCTTAACAACATCATCGGGCATACCTGCAAGCTTAAATAATCCACAAACTTCATCCACATAGATAAGGTGTAAATCGGGATGCAATGTTCCATCTCCTGCAAAGGGATTAGCTAGCAGTTTCTCTATCATACCCGAAGGAATTTCAAAGTAAACATTTTCAGTAGGTTCAGTAGGTTGAGGAGAAACTCCTTGCTCTACTGGTCGGGGCGAAGATGCCCCGAAGAAGCCCCTCAAAGGATTAGTTTCCATAGTAACAAGTGACAATAAATTTCAGCACACTATATAAATGTTTCCTTACCAAGTTCCACTCACCAAAGGCGCTTCACTCCCCGGCAACGGTGCCAGAAAAGAGTCTTGATGACCCACAAGTATAGGGGATCTAACGTAGTCCTTTCGATAAGCAAGAGTGTCGAACCCAACGAGGAGCAGAAGGAAATGACAAGCGGTTTTCAGTAAGGTATTCTCTGCAAGCACTGAAATTGTAGGTAACAGATAGTTTTGTGATAAGATAATTTGTAACGGGTAGCAAGCAATGAAAGTAAATAAGGTGCAGCAAGGTGGCCCAATCCTTTTTGTAGCAAAGGACAAACCTGGACAAGTTCTTATAATGAGAAAAGTGCTCCCGAGGACACATGGGAATTATCGTCAAGCTAGTTTTCATCACGCTCATATGATTCGCGTTCGTTACTTTGATAATTTTATATATGGGTGGACCAATGCTTGGGTACTGCCCTTTCTTGGACAAGCATCCCACTTATGATTAACCCCTATTGCAAGCATCCACAACTACAAAAGAAGTATTAAGGTAAACTAGGGTTTAAGCTTCTGTCACTCTAGCAACCCATCATCTACTTATTACTTCCCAATGCCTTCCTCTAGGCCCAAACAATGGTGAAGTGTCATGTAGTCGACGTTCACATAACACCACTAGAGGAGAGACAACATACATCTCATCAAAAATATCGAACGAATACCAAATTCACATGACTACTAATAGCAAGACTTCACCCATGTCCTCAGGAACAAATGTAACTACTCACAAAGCATATTCATGTTCATGATCAGAGGAGTATTAATATGCATTAAGGATCTGAACAAATGATCTTACACCGGATAAACCAACTAGCATCAACTACAAGGAGTAATCAACACTACTAGCAACCCACAGGTACCTATCTGAGGTTTTGGTACAAAGACTGGATACAAGAGATGAACTAGGGTTTGAGAGGAGATGGTGCTGGTGAAGATGTTGATGGAGATTGACCTCCTCCCGATGAGAGGATCGTTGGTGATGACGATGGCGATCATTTCCCCCTCCCGGAAGGAAGTTTCCCTGGCAGAACAGCTCCGCCGGAGCCCTAGATTGGTTCCGCCTCGTGGCGGTGGAGTTTCATCCTGTAAGCTTGCTTATGATGTTTTCCAGGGTAAAAGACTTCATATAACAGGAGATGGGTACCGAAGGGCCACCAGGGGGCCCACGAGGCAGGGGCACTCCCTGTAAGGGTGGGCGCGCCCCCCACCCTCGTGGCCATGGTGTGGGCCCTCTCTGGTACTTCTTCCTCTCAATAATTATCATTAATTCCAAAAATGACTTCCGTGAAGTTTCAAGACTTTTGGAGCTATGCAAAATAGGTTTCCAATATTTTCTCCTTTTCTAGCCCAGAATCCCGGCTGCCGGCATTCCCCCTCTTCATGTTAAACCTTGTAAAATAAGAGAGAATAGCCATAAGAGTTGTGACATAACGTGTAATAACAGCCCATAATGCAATAAATATCGATATAAAAGCATGATACAAAATGGACGTATCACCCACCTGTCATACACGCAAAGGCTGGAGTAGTAAGTCAATGAAGCTGCATCCCTCCCTCGCCCATGAGCGTGGTGGCTGGAAGGACTAGGAGAAGCTTTTGCTACACGCTCTCCCTCCCGCACGCGATGGACATGCAGAAGTTCATTTGGTGTCAGATGGCCAGAAGCATACTGTAGTACTCCTCCACTGCAGTAGTACTCCATCATTGTTCGACTTCCCAAATAGGCGAAGAGCCAAGCGCAGCCCGTACGCTCTTGTGGCAGTTTCATGTGTAGAGTAGTCTAGGATACCGTGTACCATGCTTGTAAGCTTAAAATCGTTGGGGTCGGCTCCATGCTATGAGGCCGTCTCAAAGCATTTTTTATTAAAATAATCTTCTGGCCCTACCTGTCATCCTGGTGATTGTAGTTTGCACGCTCATCAGGTCAAGATAGGAATATATATTTTAATTTGTGGTGGGGTAAATGTTAGAGGTTGCAGTAAATATATTTCAATGCAGGCCTTTCAGCCAAGTTTAGAGGCAAGCATGTGGGGCCAGTGCTATGATGTGTCGCGTCAACTCGTACAACAAGGAGAAGCTTGATTTTACTACTACACGCCCTCTCCCTCGCCCATGCGCGTGATGGCTCGCAGACGAGGACAAGCTTTTGCTTATACTACAACAAGCTATCCCTCCCATACGCGGTGGACGGACATGCAGCAATGGATTCGATACTGTAGAAGTAGTAGTAACATCATTGTTCGTCTTCTCGAAGAGGCAAAGAGCCAAGCACAACCCGAACGTGGCAGTTGCGAACTCTCGCCTGGCAGTCTTTGTGTAGGGGTGTGGTGTGGTGCGGAGCCCTGGAGCACGCATAGCCAGGCTCTTGCATGAGACAAAATTGCTATTTGAGCCCACTATTGTACTCGTGAAAGGAGTAATTGCCTTTCTAGAGATTTCAACAAGTGACTAGACTACACCATAAAAGAGTAGTACATATGGAGCAAAATGAGTGAATCTACACCATAAATAAATACGTAGTTCTCTCGTTTTCCTCTCCGCCTTGGTCATGGTGCACAATATTGAGTATACTAGTACTGACTAGTCTCTTTTTGACACGCATTTATGTTTTTTTAACACTATACAGGCGCAAGCGCTCATATACACGTGCATACACTCACCCCTATGAACGCACACACGCACACCCTACCCCTATGAGCACCTCCAAAATACATATCATCTTGAAATTTACGAAGTCACCATAGGCACCTCGTTGTCGACGGGAATGTCTCCTGACACACATTTACTAAGGAGGGAGAGGGTAGCGGTTCCTGAGACGTTGAACGGTCAATGATGCATCCTCAATTAGCATGCAGAGGGAATTAATTAGAGAAGCAGAATAGAGCCAACACGATGTGAATGCAACAGAGTTTGGACTCTCATATAAAGGTGCCCCACCACTCCAATCCATCTACTCCTAGTCTCTGTGCAACACTGCTCACGCCAATCCAAGACCAAGTGACCAGAAGCCACAAGCACCTATGGAGGCGATGGACGCGAGCGGCAGCCGGCTGTGCCAAATCATCCAAGATGCCGGACTGCGGCCCCACACCGTGCAATGTTTCTAGACGGTGCTGGCGACCATTGCGCCGTAGCCCTCGCCGACGCTGGCTTCGCCTCTCGCATGGACGACATGATGGTCCACTCCATCCGCAAGTTCACCATTGTCAAGAAGCGCACGGACGACCTTGCCGTACTGCTCCATCCCGCGTGCCCAGGCTCCTCATTTCCTGCCACCCTCATTGGCCTCCATGGTGACAAACTCTTTCAAGCCCTGGTGGCCCTCCAGGTGCCGAAGGTCGCAACGAAGAATGTGCACCTCGAGGCCGCGCTCGACGCGCAGCGCCTTGCCATGCAAGAAACCATCGACCTGCACATCCACGTCTACAAGGAAATCGTCTACATAGGCCACTACAAGGCCAGCAAGGACAGAAAGACATTGGCCTTCTTCCAGCGGCTGGAATCTTTAGACGCCATTGTTCAGAAGCACGTCAACCTGGCCACGAAAGCTGCTGCTACTTAGCCACCGTTCGGTGGGCCGGCACCCTGAGTCGAGGAGGTGGACGTCGACGATGGATGCATCTCTTCTTCTTGCCTCCTGTAACCAGCACTACATCACCACGTGGCCTTAATGTTTTATTAGTATAGTACTCCCTCCATTCCCAAATATAAGTCTTTCTAGAGATTCCAGCAAGTGACTACATACAAAGCAAAATGAGTGAATCTACACTCTAAAATATGTCTACATACATCCATATGTTGTATTCCATTTGAAATATCTAAAAAGGCTTATATTTAGGAACGGAGGGAGTATATGGAATTTTTATTCCAAACGTTTTCACTGTGAGGTGGGGCCGCAGTTGAGCAAACCGACCATCGGCAAATCCCCACCCTGCCCACCAGGCGTTGGCTGAGTTTGGAATTAGAAGAGAGAAACGAGGGAGAAGAGCTAGCTATAGCACGGACGCTGTTGTCAGATGGGACTCGTGTTGATAGAATAGGAGTACTGAGCACTTGTACCTCTTTTTTTAGGGAAAAAGTAGTCGTATGTCTAGTAGTACCACTAGTTTGGTGCGTGCGACCTATACCTCTCATCACTTTAGGTCTCCTTTTCGAACCGCAACTACGCTTCACAGTACATATTTTTCACGCATTTATCCTCCGATATGTACTCCTAGGCTATTTCCATGTGGTCCCTTTCGCCGACATGTGGGACATAGAGCATCTGGGTCGTAGTGCATGCACGACTCAGAGCATATGCCAGGGTACTTTACATTTCAGACCTCATGAATTACATGCAAACCCCCCGCAGAAGAATAAATAAATGAATGAATTACTACATGAAACCGGATTATTTTCGTAGAAATCGGAGAACATTCATTAAATTTTGGACATAACACGTTTATAAAAAATGAACGGACCTAAACCAGTCTAAGGGCCTCTTTGATTCGCAGGATACTGAAAACACAGGAATGGGGAAAGTATGATGGCGATGAACCGAGATGAGGAAAACTTTAACTTAGTTAGAGGTTAGAGTTAGATTCTAACCCTGAACTAACCCTAAACTAACTCTAAACCAAAGAGGTGTATGGATGGCAGGGTTAGATTGACAATCAATGCTCTTTCTCAATCATTTGACTACTTTGGACCCTATTTCCTACCGGATTTGGTGTGGCCGGCTCTTGTGTGGCCTGCTCCCGCTCACAATTGACATAAATGAACCATCTTTACAAATCAAGCATGCAAAACATGATAAATTTTACTTTGTCCATACAAATGAGATATCCCACTTAAACATACAAGTCATCAATCAAGCTTAAAAAATACACTCCATGAAACAAAGCATGAGCTAACTCATCAAGTAAGTCATTCATGATAGGGAGGCAGCCCGGAGCCCCTCACGCACCCAGGGAGGAGCTCGTCATCATCGCTCTGGAGGAAGGCTCTGTAGAGCCCAAGCCCCAGGAACCCCTCCGACGCTGGCGCTTGCGTGTTGAGGTCGACACCGGCATGGGTAGCAGGGCCACTTGCCGACGACTGCGAACCAAATCTTTGGGCCTCTAGAAATAATGCAAGCCTGAAACTGAAACACCTAGAAAGGTGAACTGAATCTTTGGGCCTCTAGAAATAATGCAAGCCTGAAACTAAAATACCTAGAAAGGTGAACTGAATCTTTGCGCCTCTAGAAAGATTTATTACCTCCTTAAGTAGCATCAAAAATTTCCTTGTGTGCACCACAAATCTATACCAAGTTTAATCAGGATCTACTTTTCCAAATCAGAATTAGCACTAGAGCGAGCAAGATCAATGATATGGCTACGAGACAGAGAAGGAACGAACAAACTCACCCCTCTCGCAACCTCCCTGGTAGATGCGCCGCCGCCGCGCACGACAGAGGGAGAAAAACGACTGGTGAAGGGGGAGTGGGGCGAGCTTCGAAGGCCGGAGGGAGAGGGCGGCCAGAGGAGAGAGAGGGCGAGCGGCGGAGCGGCGCTTGGGCGGGCGGCCCGATGGGGAACAGAGAGGAGTC
>NC_057795.1:337034008-337081660 GCF_018294505.1 Triticum aestivum
TAGTGCGGGCAGGGGAGATTTTTTTAGTTCTCTTTTAGTGGGCCAAAGGATAACTAACCCAATTAGAACCTCTCCACCGGGCTAGTTTTTTTAGCTGGTTAGAGCAAACTAGCTCAAACTAACCCCTCATGTTTGGATAATTTGAGGCTATTTCAATCCAAACTAGCTCTAACTCAGGGATCCAAAAAAAGAGGAGTAGTACTGTACATGCTACAGTCTGGACCGTAGCACATTGTTTTTTATGGCCATATCTCCACATTGTTTTCTACTGTTGGTTCACTGGGCTGCCGTGGTTTGCACTGCTCGTTCACTTGGCTGCCGTGGTTCGCACTCCTCCGACGTGAGTAGTACTAGTATATACCGCATGATTCTTTGCTCCTTCTTACTACGTACTTCGCCGACATGTGAGAGAGCCAGCATCCAGCTCGACGTGTCATGCACCAGATTAGAGTGCGGAACGGAAGGGGGGCATCACCCCGGTCGTAGCGCCAGTAATTCATGACTATAGTGAGTAGTCATATCACAAGTCTTTCCAGCAGTAACGTGCTGTCAAATCGCACAACCCGACCTTTATAGCAGTAAGTTGAATCCTCTACTCCCTCACCCTCCTCGCCTCTCTGTCAAACTACCTACGCGAAAACTACCACGCGTACTGTCCGGGAAAAGCCCCGCCCTCAACTTTTAACTACGCGAAAATAGTTCGAGCTTGTTCGTTCTATATAAATACTAGTACTGTATGTTTATTCACCTATGGGGTTGTTCAATGAATGGAGGGCCGGGGAGCACAAGTGAACAATACTACTACAGGTAGTAAGTAGGAGTCGTACAGTTAGTCACCTTAAATAGAGAGTTTCTTTTCTTTAATGCCACATACACAAATTGAAACGCTTCTTGTGGAGAGAAAAAGATAATCACTCCACTATATATGTACGCAGGGGCCTGAGCGCTTGCTTTACCAGGGTTGCTCTCTTCATTCTCTCATCCTGTCCAGATCTAAAAAAGCCAGCGGTAGCGACATTTTCTCTCTGCTCACCGCTGGTCACATATCCGGCCGGATCCATTTGGCCGGTGTGTGTAGAGGACTAAAAGGTGCATCGTTCACGCGGTCATCGCCACCGAGGGAGGAAACCCACAGCTGCCGGCGGGGCCCGATCATCTTCTTGCCGTTCTCTCCGACATAGCGCTGGCTCGGGAGGTCCTCCGACCCTTCTTCCTCCCTGTTGTATTGTGTGCAGATCGGACCTGTCGCCGCCGACATCCCGACGACCCTCAGGTACAAGTTCTTCGAAAGCGGCCTTGCTCTACTGCCCTAGCTCCCCACGTGTCTGCATGTGCATCTTTTTCTACTTCCATCAGCTCTTCCAAATCCACCTAAACTTTTAGTATTATTAGAGGTAAAGCTACTTCATATATTCGAATCTAGGACTTGGTTCAAACAACGAAGAAAGGGGGGAAAATCGTAGCATGAATCTAGGACTTGATTCAAAGAGGAAATAACAGGGGGAAAGTAGTAGAGACTGGATACCCAACCGGTCTCTTGGTTGAAAAGGGAAATAATGGGAAAACTCAGTACAAACTGGATAAGGAACATATCTATTATTGGTTGAAAAAAGGATAGAAAGTGGCGGCTGGTGGACAAGTCAATAGAGTATGTCTAGGATTAGATTTGCTGCCCTCACATAGTAAAAGGTCTCCAGGATTAGATTTGTTGCCCTCACATAGTAAAAGGTCTTCAGGATTAGATTTGCTGCCCTTACAGAGCATGAACAAACTCGGCATCACCACTTTATGCCTCCTTGTAGGTGATGATGCGTCCACTATCGCATGTCCTTATACCGACCTTTTGCTGTTGTTAATGTAAGGGCGCGTGTAAAATGAAGCGATCACACTGTTACCTTAAGGACATGTCTAACCAGTGTTATTGTTAATCTGGTGCCTCCAGTGATATGATGCAATTAAACTATGTTAACAAATGGTACTCCTGCTATTTTCCCCAGTATTATAAGTAAGTTGCTTATTTACGCTGCCGAGTGACCTGGTGTCCCCACGGTCCCATGCCCTTAAACCAACTCTTTAGCTGCTATTGATTTACTGTATCTGGTAAACAAGCAATGCCACCATTAAAGTAATCCCATATTTGACAAATGTCATAGTTGATCCTAATGCTTCCGGTAACATGAAGCATTGCTGACATTTTAAAATTTCTACTTTCCTTGCGTGATTGCCATGAACATAATTAAGATGCTTCTTTTCATTTCATGTATGTTTCGTATATTCTTATTGCCCAACAGCTATTTACTTTCTACCCTTTTGTGCAGATAGGGATATCTATTTCACCTTGTTGCTATTGTGACCTTTTGGTGAACTGCACAAAACACTTTTTTTGGAATGAGTGTCTTGTGCAGTTCAACTAAAATGTCACGTGGGAAACATCTCTCAATTTTGGTGGAACTGCACAAAATGGTGATTGGAGTTTCCAAAATCTCCATCAAATTCTGCTGGTAATCTCGTGCAACATTGTATTAGCTTTTCCAAGATGAGCCGTCATTGTCACCACAATGGCACTTTATTTTAGTGGAACTACACAAAAGGATAAGCAAATTATAGTTGCACCTTACATGAGCAGGACAGCCAACCTTAATGTTGCTGAATTTTAGTGCAACTACTAAAGAAGAACCTGGCAGCTCACAAGAGCAAGTACTTCTTGCTAGCTGAATGATGCAATCTTTGCTTCATTTCAGGTGAACTGCAGAAAAAGGAGCATGAACTGAATCATGGAACTCTAGGCTGGCCTCATCCGAGTGGAGTTGCAGGTTCACCACATCGAGTCGTGGTGGCATAGGGCCCCTCACACCAGCCAGTACCATCCTTTTATCAACATGATTGTGCTTTTTCATACTGTGCTAATGTTCTAATTTTTAAATAAAGCTATTATATCGCAATCTTTTCTCGTTTAGAAATAAAGTTTGCTTCAACTAGTGCCACTATTAAAGTAATCATGCTCTTTCTTATCTGTGCAAACAGGGATACTCAATTACAGATGTTGTGATGGTCAAGAGCATTCGTCAAGTTCTTGGGTTGTATGACACGGCTAGCCAAGATGGATTTAATCCCGATATTCAGTTTATCAAAAGGCTCTAATGGGTTGGTTCTGAATCTTGCAAGCTGGGAATCAATGAGATGTGTAGGCATCTTTGTTGTACTTATTGTTTGAACCTTATTTGTTGGTTCTGAATCTTGCAAGCAAGGAATCAATGAGATGTGTAGGCATCTTTGATGTACTTATTATTTGAATCTTATTTGTTGGTTCTGAATCTTGCAAGCTGGGAAACATAGCATGATGATGCAGAGGACAGCAACCATAACAAACAGTTCAAACTTGGTAGTATTATCTGTGTGAAAGTGCGACAAATGTGCTGATCGTGTGCGTCCTGAGAATAATAATTCTAATTGTTGTGCATGTTGATCTTGTGGCACTGAGTCTAGTCATAGTGGGAGTAACTTAGGTAGTAACATAATACATTTCAAGACAATTTTGCTTATGTGGCATGGAGTTAATGAGGAGAGAGATGCTTCTGTAACATATTATGTTATTGTAACATAACACACCCCAAGGTAAAATGAGTCTATAGCTCAATTAATGAAGGCTTGCATGTTATCATGATGAAGGTAGTAAACATAGACTAATAAAATATGCATGTTACTAGTTTTAAGAATAAATTTCTATTAAAGTTAATTAAATTTAAGTAAAGTGACCACTACCACTTGTTATTACAGTACAAATACAAACACGCTCGTGAACCGACGTGTGGCCGGAATAGGTTTCTTAATGGAGGCGTTTGAATGCACCGAGGGTGCATGTTCTGCCGGGCGTGCAACGGGCGAGGGAGGGGTAGTAACTATTGTCTCCTGTACACACTCAGTTTACTGTTGAATCCAGTTCCCCAAGAGCTAAAAAATGAACTGCTGCCACCGCCTATCCACGCGTTCACTTGAAGAGACTCCAATGGCGATCCGAGGGTGAGCCTACTAGATATGGACATCCGCAAGGAGTTCACCTTTGAGTTCGCCGTTAAGTCCCATGGCTGCACCAAGTTGAATGTGATGTACACCAACGATCCGGACTCGGTGAAGCTCTGCCTCACCGAGTTCAAGTAGTACCTACAGGATGAGAAAACACAAGGTCGCGGGACTAGACCTTGTGCCCATCCATTCATCTCCTGACAGGGACCAGCGGATTGCGGTCGCCCAGGTATGCGTGCGGGACGAGGTTCTCATCTACCACTTCTGTAGGGCCATCAGAGGTTCTGGAGCATTCGCCTGTTTCATCGGCAGCGCCGAATGCACCTTCGCTAAGTTGGAGAGAAGGAAGAATGCGACGATTCGGCCATCTGGTGCAACAAGCTTGTCGACATCCAAAAGCAATACAAGATCATTGACAACGGGCAGGAGAAGGACTCTGTGGTTGACCTCGCCGAGACCATCATCGACCCCTGCTACGCCAACATGAAAGAAGACAACGATACCAACGACCTGAACACGTGGGAGGTACCTCTTAATCTAGCCTACATAACCTACACGGCCAAGGACGCATACGCATGCTACGACATGTACAAGCAGTTCTTGGACATTAGGGTGTGTCTGCTTCCCGTAAATGATGAGTACATGGACAACCACAACGTCATGATCAAGCGTGCCAGGAAGGTCTAGATGTTGTACTTTATCTGTTTATAAGCACCTTTATCATCTGAGTGTTTCATGCATTAGCCTATGTGTCATAATTATCTGTTTTGTCCAAAATATTTCTTCTAAGAACCCATTAACATGTTTGCTTTTTTAGTGGCTATTTGCATATGTATGTAACTAATTCACTCGTCCGTTTGAAAAAAAACTAGTTCACTCGGCTGATGTGCTTTGAATCTCCTTCCCCCCAATGTATTCCCCTTCTCAGGTGGACCCAGCAGGTCTCGTACACAAACATATGGGACCAACCACCTATCCATTTGTATTTCTTTATTTTGTTCAATCTTTCATCCTCTTCTGATACAACAGCTGACCATCATAGCCTATGGTGTTCGCCAGGCCATCCCTCTACTCCCACTCATTGTCTAGCAGCGGCAGCTCCATCGGCCCACCCTGCACCCGAATAAGTCAACCCTCGTACTCTCCTCCGCCTGCGTCTTCCCCCTCTCCGGTTCGTTCGGTCTGAGGTCTCGACGTTTGTCGGATTTCAGGTTCCGGCAGACCCTTAAGGTTCGAACACTGGGGTGCATGCGGAGATCACACCTCCTGCCTACCCATGTCTCGCCGCCTCGCAAGGATCTAAACTACACGAAGAACAACACAAGGGACACGAGATTTATACTGGTTCATGCCACCAATGTGGTGTAATACCCTACTCCAGTTTGTGGTGTGTGGATTGCCTCAGGGGCTGATGATGAAGAGTACAAGGAAGAACAGCCTCGCGAGGGTCTGTTCTTGGCTGGTGCGATGAACTGCTAGGGGGAGTTCAGTCGCTTCTCTCTCTCTCTCTCTCTCTCTATCTCTCTCTCTCTCTCTCTCTCTCTCTCTTTCTATCCTTGTTCTTTCGATCCGATCCCCCCTACTCTGTGGTGGCTAGTCCTATTTATAGAGGGAGGCCCTGGGCCTCTTCCCAAATAATGAGCGGGAAGGGCGCCAACAATTGGCCATTCTGAAGGGGAACATCTAGTACACTTATCCTGACTAAAGTTGGTCTTTGGCTGCCAAAGGCTCTGACGATGACGCCGTCCTGGGCTCCACGATGACCTCCATCCTGCTGTTCTGCTGGTCTTGGTCTTGTTGCACCAAAACGGTAACCTTTGCCTGATGCCTTGGTTTGTTCTTGCCCCTTTGCACCGAAAGGGAAACAAGGACGCTACGCAGGCCGGCACCCGCCTGGTCTCGATCATCATGGCTTGCGTCACGGGCTCCTTGGGAGGTACCCTGCCTTGATCTCTCCGCCTCCTCGCGAGCCTGCCTGAGGAGGCTGCTCCTAAGGAAGCTTCCTGTCGTCCGCCCCGCGAGGCTTGGCCCCTCGCGAGGGTCTTGAGCTTGAGCTGATGAAGCTGGGCTGCATTGGGCCCCCACTTGAGCCACGCCGCAGGCCGCAGGCAGGCAAGTCTGGGGACCCCTGTTTCCAGAACGCCGACAGTAGCCCCCGGGCCCAAGGCGCGCTTGGACTTGGCTTAGTAGAGAAGCGAAGAGGCAAGTGCGAAGCGCCGCGGGCCCCAATAGCCTGCGGCCTTGGGCGCCGCATGGCGGTTGATTGGACGTGGGTGTCCTGGCTCCCCCACGACGCCTCGGCAACTGCACGAGTTGACAAGTCCCTGCATGCAAAACGGGTCATGATTACTTGTGATCGTGGAAGTCGACGGTTGGCCTTCCTCCGCTATATGTACGGAATGACACGAGCCCTTCCAGTCCATCTCTTCCCGCTACTCTTCGTCTTCCTCTTTGTCCTTGCTCCTCCCTATGCTAATGGCACCGATCTGTCGGTTTTCTGCCGAAGAGAAGGGGAAGGCCCCCCGAGAGAGTCCTGTCCCGCTTCCTCCGAAGAAACGGCTCGTCTCTTGCCACGGGGAAGGGGGTGCTTGGCAGGAGGTGTCGAGGCCATGGTTGGAGCGGCCGCCGCCGGGATTCCCACTGCCCTTGTACACTCGGATCGAGGGTCCTGAAGGTGCTGGCGCCAAGCGGCATCGCCAGAGGCGCCGTCGCCGCCGGCGGATCACGGCGGTGCGCTTCATTCCTCCAGGAGTTCACGCCGAGGACTCTTCTCGTGAGCTCATGCTTCACGCCGCCATGCCTCCTCGGTCCTGGATTCGCCTCCCTCCTTCCTTCGCCTTCGAGATCCCACCGAGGGGGCCTATCGAGCTTTGGCTGCAGCATGCTGACTGCAGTACCCCTGCGACCGAAGCGGAGGTTGAGGTCGTCGCTTCGGGCAGGGTCTATATGACCCGTGGCTGGGGGGAGATCGCTCGGGTCGGCAGGATGGGTGGCGCCCTCGTAATCCACCTCGAGTACGACGGCGCCTCCCTGATGTTCTTCAAGGTCCTCGATGCGGAGGGACGCCGGCTGGAGTGCTGCCCAGAGAAAGGCGGCCGGGTCCCTGCCGCGGTGAGGACAAGGCTCGTCTACCGCTTCCCCAGCAGCTCCTCAGGCAGCGGAGGTGTCGAAGGATCCAGCGACTCCGCCGAGCTCCTCGCGACCCCGGAAACGATCGACGACAGCTACGAGCCTCCGAGCTTGCGTCGCCCTCGGAGCAGGGCGGGCTCATCGGGCCGCCGTCGCCACTGATCTTTATGGGGTTGGCGCTGGTGCTTGACGGCCCACTGTTGATGATGGCGTCTCTTGCGGAGGCGCGCGTAGTTAGCACTCTTTAGGGTTTGCTCCTTTTGTTCCCTGCAAGGAATCCAAGAACACACCCCGCGGGGGTTTGTAAGGTGCTTGTAGTTCCATTTGTTAATATGATCCTTATCATGAAGCGGTGGGAGATGCTCGTCCCGTCTTAGCTTAGTTCCTCCTTTCGAACCTCGTGAGGACTTGACACTCTACGCTGACAGGTCCCGGTCCCAAGGCAGGCTTCAGTCGTCGCTGGTATGCCAGGTCGCGATGCCGTGGTCAAGGCCAGATGAAAGTGCAACTATCCCTAGGTGGTTTTGGTAATTCATAACAACATATAGCTCATTGAGCTAATGCTATTCCAAGACTATTATTTCAGGAAAGCTCAATGAATGGCATGGCATGGATGATGAAAGTGGATCCCTCAAAGTACTAATGACAAAGGATTGGCTCAAGCTCAAAAGCTCAAGACTCTTCATTTTATATTTTAGTGATCCAAGATCACATTGAGTCTATAGGAAAAGCCAATACTATCAAGGAGGGATGAGGTGTTGCTTAATGAGCCTCTTGCTTCATGTGCTTGGTGATATGCTCCAAAAACCCTCAGCTACTTTCTCACATCCAGAAATGACCTAAACCTAAAGCCAAAATCGGTCACACCGACTCTTTCTATCCGATGCCACCGAGTTCTAATGTCATAGCCACTGCCACAAACCCTAGGCAAATCGGTCCTACCGATAGGGATCTCGGTCTCACCGAGATGGGATTGTAATCTCTCTATTTCCCTTCGTAACGTTTCGGTCTAACCGAAGTGAGCGATCGGTCCCACCGAGGTTGCAATGTAAACTCTCTGTTTTCCTTTCGTAACATTTCAGTCTCACCGAAAAGAGCAAATCGGTCCCACCGAGTTTACCTGACCAACTCTCTGGAAAGCTTATTACCAAAATTGGTCTCACTGAGTTTGTGTAATCGGTCTCACCAAGATTACGTTATGCCCTAACCCTAACCGAATCGGTCTTACCGGGTTGCATGTTAGTCCCACCGAAAATCCTAACGGTCACTAAGTTTACTAAATCGTTCTGACTGAGTTCGTTGAATCGGTCCCACCGAGTTTGGTAAATTGTGTGTAACGGTTAGATTTTATGTGGAGGTTATATATACCCCTCCACCTCCTCTTCATTCGTGGAGAGAGCCATCAGAACAAACCTACACTTCCAACTTACCATTTCTGAGAGAGAACCACCTACTCATGTGTTGAGGCCAAGATATTCCATTCCTACCATATGAATCTTGATCTCTAGCCTTCCCCAAGTTGCTTTCCACTCAAATCTTCTTTCTACCGGATCAAAATCCTATGAGAGAGAGTTGAGTGTTGGGGAGACTATCATTTGAAGCACAAGAGCAAGGATTTCATCATCAACGCACCATTTGTTACTTCTTGGAGAGTGGTGTCTCCTAGATTGGCTAGGTGTCACTTGGGAGCCTCCGAGAAGATTGTGGAGTTGAACCAAGGAGTTTGTAAGGGCAAGGAGATTGCCTACTTCGTGAAGATCTACCGCTAGTGAGGCAAGTCCTTCGTGGGAGATGGCCATGGTGGGATAGACAAGGTTGCTTCTTCGTGGACCCTTCATGGGTGGAGCCCTCCATGGACTCGCGCAACCGTTACCCTTTGTGGGTTGAAGTCTCCATCAACGTGGATGTACGATAGCACCACCTATCGGAACCACGCCAAAAACATCCGTGTGTCCAATTGCGTTTGAATCCTCCAAACCCTTCCCTTTACTTTCTTGCAAGTTGCATGCTTTAATTTCCGCTGCCTATATACTCTTTGCATGCTTGCTTGAATTGTGTGATGATTGCTTGACTTGTCCTAAGATAGCTAAAATCTGCCAAACTCTAAAACTGGGAAAAGGTTAAGTTTTTAATTGGTCAAGTACTCTAATCACCCCCCCTCTAGACATACTTCAAGGTCCTACAAGTGGTATCAGAGCTTTGGTCTCCATTTGCTATGATTTCCATAGCTTTTTGTGGTCATAGCCTTGGTTTCACAACCTAGGAGAGTATGGCGTCTAGTGAGGGAAATTATCACCGTAGAGGTCCTTACTTTGATGGTACTAATTTTGCTAGTTGGAAGCATAAGATGAAAATGCATATTCTCGGACATAACCCCGCCGTTTGGGAAATTATTTGTATTGGCTTGCAAGGTGAATTCTTTGATGGGAGAGAGCCGAACCGTGAAGCAGATGCGGAAGAATTGAAGATGCTACAATACAACGCTCAAGCTTGTGATATCATCTTCAACGGTTTGTGCCCCAAAGAATTCAACAAAATCAGCCGTCTTGAGAATGCAAAGGAAATTTGGGATACTTTGATTGATATGCATGAAGGTACCGACTCCGTCAAGGAATCCAAGTTGGATGTGCTCCAAAGTTAGCTTGACAAGTTCAAAATGAAGGATGGTGAAGGTGTCGCTGAAATGTACTCTAGGCTTGCACTTATCACAAATGAGATTGTCGGCTTAGGGAGTGAAGAGATGACTGACAGATTCCTCATCAAGAAGATCCTAAGAGCATTGGATGGAAAGTATGATACCATGTGCACATTGATCCAAATGATGCCAAACTACAAAGATCTCAAGCCAACGGAAGTCACTGGAAGAATTGTTGCTCATGAGATGTCACTCAAGGATAAGGAGGAACTTCACAACAAGCAAGTGGTGCTTACAAAGCCTCAAGTGAAGCCCCCACATCATCAAGTGAGAAACAAACCTTCAATGAAGAATTGAGCTTAATGGTGAAGAACTTCAACAAATTCTACAAGAGTAGAAGCAAAGAAAGAAGCTCCAAGTCAAGGTCTTACAATGACAAAAGATCTTCGAGCCGAGAGCAAAATTGCTACAATTGTGGGAGACCCGGACACTATTCCAATGAGTGTACGACACCCTACAAAAGAAGATAAGATTCTCCGAAAAGAAGAAGCAAAAGAGAAGAATCACCATCGAGAGAGAGGAGGAGTAGAGATGATCGTTATGAACGAAGACCCTCACGGAGAAGCAAGGATTCTGAAAGGAAGAACAAGTCATCAAGGAGCTACACAAAACGAAGACATCAAGCTCATGTTGGTGAATGGGTATCCGGCTCCGACTCCGACAATCACTCCGAGAGAAACTATCACTCCGACTCCGAATATACTCAAGATGAAGGTGTTGCCGGTCTAGCACTTGTGTCAACCAACTCCTACGACATATTTGATTCACCAAATGAAGGAATCGGAAGATGCTTCATGGCCAAAGGTCCAAAGGTAACACATCCTGAGTATGTTGATTTCGATAGTGATGAAGGTGACTTGCTTGTGGATGATGATTTACTTGTTGACAACTCTAGTGATGAATACTATGATGAAACATCAATTGATCATGCTAATCAAGATAAAACGAATGACAATGATAAGGAGAAGATTGAGCTACTACCTAAAGAACTAAACACTCTTAAGTTAGCTCATGAAACTATCTTCGAAGATCATCGAGAACTTTTAAGGGCTCATGAGAAGTTACGCTTTGAAAAGCTCAATCTTGAGCAAGAGCATGAGTTTTTAAAGGCAATCAATGATGATCTCTGTAAGAAAAGTTCTTCTTACATTGCCAAGTGTTTACTCTTATCTACTTACATGCCTCAAGTCAAGTCTAGTAACAAGTACAAGAAAGATCCTTCCTCTAGTAGTAACAATAATAATGTCAAATCCAATATTGTTGCTTCTAGTAGTTCTCTTGATTCCACTAATGATTCTCTTAGCCAAGTTACACTTGAGCAAGAAAATAGCTTATTGAAGGGAATTATAGAGAAAGGTGTTTACAAGAGCCTTGCCAGGAGTAAGCAATTCGAGGAAATTGTACGCAAGCAAGGAAGGCACCGGAAGAATCAAGGTGTTGGTTTTGAACGAAAGTTCAATGCCAATGGAGTTGAGTGGGAAGAAGATCAATACCCCAAGACGAAGTTTTTTCCACAACAAGAGAAGTATGATCCTACTTCCTTCGAAGGAACACAAGCACAAGATGATCTTCCACCACAAGACCACAAGAACAAATTCAAGGACAAGCTTTAAGAAGAGATTGATGCATTTGAAGAAGCACCTAAGGCCTCGGTCAAGTGGGTTCCCGAGACTATGTCAAGTTCTACTTCATCTAGAACAACTACAACTCCAAGGATTCCCATCAAGATGATGTGGATCCCAAAGAAGAAGAACTAGAGAGTTCTTGAGGGTGACTCCGCCAACATTCTTCACTCATATCATTATGGCAAGAACAAGTGCAATCAACTTCCACATCTTGCACTAGTTCAAGGAGTCACAAACCCTCGTGTTGGTAAGGCAAGGGACAAGGTAACCTAATGATTTCATGGACATCATCTTGTGTGTGCATCACTCTATGTCTATGGATATTCTTGTTTGTTCCTTGTGGGACTAACCCATGTAGGTAAGTTGAAAGTGCAACTCACTCCAAAGGATTGCTCCAAATGATCTACATCAACATTGAGCATCCACATCTTCAACACCTACATGAAGTCATCATCGACAAAACCCAAGGTTAGTTCATCCCTCTGAGGGGGATCTCACATCTACGGGGATCTTAACTCTAAGAATTGAGTCAAAGCAACTCTAATGGTGTGAACACATCAATGCATTATGTAAAAGTGGTAACCCCACTTGAGCTTAAACGATGAGTATGACCTATGATCAAATGTTTTCATTTGACTCCTAAGTCAATATACTCATATATAGATGACCTAGTCATCGCCAATTGTCTGATAGATGCTAGAATTGGTTGTGCATGTTTTGCCACATATTTCATTTGCCATCTTATTGTGTGAGCATGTTGGTGCATATTTTACTCATTCGAGGACATCCACTTGTTGTTTTGAGTGATTGGCTTCCTTTTCTTTTTGCCAAGTGGATGGACAAGAATGCCTAAGAACCTTCTCTAGCTATCTATGCTTTTCTCGTCTCAAACTCTATTCATGCTACATCACAAAATTTGATCAAGTCAGATTCAAACCACTCTATGTGAGGAGCACTCGGAGTCCCCGATTCGTCATAGACTTAAACTTCCAAAACTTATTTGTGATTCTCGGTCTGACCGATTCCTCCATTTCGGTCCTACCGAGATCACTAAGTCGATCTAGGTTTTCAATCTCGGTGCAACCGATTTGAACTTTTCGGTCACACCGAGTTGCTGTAACTGTACACAGTTATGCATCTCGGTGCCACGGAGTCGTTCCACTTGGTCACACCGACAGGGTCGGGCTATATATAGTCACGGGCAAAAATTTGGAAATTTCTCTGAACCTCTTCGCCCGCGCAATAGCTCGCTCTGTCTCCAGGGTCTCCGGATCGTCTCCTCGTCGCCAGCCGCCTCCTGTCGCTGGTCTCCGCCGCCGTCAACGGATTTCACCCCTGCCGTTGCCGCCATAGCAAGTTCATCGCCAAGCTAGGGTATGGACTCGATCACAGTGCTATCCTCGTCCGATTCCTAGCACATTGTGTTCTTAATGATTCTTGCCACGATTGAAACACTCCTATCCAGTCAATGCAATCCTTAGATTAGATGAGATTCGAAAATTTAGTGTTAGGTTTCCGCCGAAACCATCTCGGACCCACCGAGTTGAAAAACTCGGTCCCACCAATTTGGCTAACGCCATTGCACTAGTAACTCTCAGTCTGACCAAGAATTGCTAATCGGTGAGGCCGATTTTAGGACTTTGTGAAACCCTAGCAGTCTCGGTGCCACCGAACTGTGACTCGGTCCAATCGAGTTCATCAGTTTAGGTTCCAAAACTGCATCGGTATCACCGAGTTTGAAAATCGGTTGATCCGAAATGCTTTCTGTGGAAAACTAAAACTGAATTTTTGAATCATTCTTTTGCAAAAATCTCCGCATTTTGTGATGCTCATCCACTCTATCTCATCTATAACTTCATAGGGTCAGCAGTCAGTGTTTGCAGCATGTCAGACCAAAGTGACAGCCAGAACAGGGAAGAAGAGCGGATTCACATGAGTGAGGGCACTAGTCCCTCCAGTTCCTCAGATGATGGCAGCAGGAGCACCCCAAGCAATCTGCCTAAAGCTACCACCAGGACAAGGAAGAAGAGAACCTCAGATTCTGAGGATGAGGATTATAGAGAAGAAGAGGATGAGGCTACCTCCAAGAAGGTAGTGCTCAAAAAGGAGTATGCCTCAGCACATAGCACTAAACCTGGACTCAATAGAAAGGTTCCTGCCAAGAGGACACCTATGCTGAAGGTCAGAGGATCTACTCAAGTGCCTGATAAGTCTGAACCCAAAGAGGCACCTGCAAAGAGAGTCGCAACTTCCAAACCCAAGAAAGTTACCACTGGAGAAACTATAAAGTTTACCATTGAATCAGACGATGAAGCTGCTCAGGATAAGAAGAAGAAGAGAGCCAGAACCACCACTGCCCAGGTTCTTGGAAAACCCTCAATGAGGAAAGACTCTGAAGAGGAAGAAGAGGTTGCTGCACCAGCACCCAAGGCACCAAAGCTTATGGGTGATGCTATTAGATCAGGGGCTGCAACATCAAAGCCCAAGGAAGCAACCAAAGCTTCCCCCAAGCCCAAGCTTGCACCAAAAAGGAATACCAGGAGTATTCCAGCTTCTGAGAAGAACAAGGCCCCAGTGCCTGAAGTTGCTGATGAGGAAGATGAAGAAGGACAAGTTGTGAGGAAGCTCAAGCCCAAGATACCAGACCACAATGATGTCCATCCTGTGGCTGAGGACATGAAGATCAGAAGAGACTCAGGGTTGAGGCTATGGAGGATGACAGATCCATATGCCACGAGGAGAAGAACTGTTATTGATTACAGGTTCCATATAAAGGAACATCAGGACTTCTATGAGACAATCTTGTTGGACAAGAAGCCCATAGTGTGTGATATGAGGTGTGTCGACTGGACCTACATGAAAGACAATGAAGAGCACTATCCTAGAGTGCAAGACAGTTTTGTTGCTTGTGGAGTTGCAGATTTTGTTGGGCAAAAGCTCACCAACTGGAATGATGAACTCATTATGCAATTCTACTCCACATCACACTTCTATCCAGATGGGAGGATAGTTTGTATGTCTGAAGGTACAAGGTACCAGTCAACCATTGAGGAGTGGGCAAATCTGATCAATGCCCCAAAGGAGAATGAAGATGACTTGGATGTCTATGCCAAGAAGAAGATGGACCACAATTCCATGGCACACATGTACAAGGAGATCCCAGACAATGCAATTGAGACACATAAGTTTGGATCAGTCCACTTTCTTCTGTCAGGGCTGCCAACAATCAACTGCATCCTAAGGCACACTCTGTTGCCTAAGTCTGGTGACCACAACATGATTAGAGGGCATGCAATCAACATGTTGCATTTGTTTGATGTGCCACAGAAATTCAAGGTCATGAGCCTTATGGTTGAGACCATTAAGAGGAGTACAGCAGACCAAAAGAGGAGTTGTGGATATGCCCCTCAGATTCAGGAGTTGATTAACTCAAAGATGGGCACAGGAAAATATCTATTAGATAAGGAACATTTTCCTCTCTATCCAGACCTTGAGGACAATCAGGTTGTCATGAATGAGGATGAACCATCATCAGTACAAGCTCAAGAGAAGAAGGAGAAGGCAAGGAAAGAGAAGGCTGCCAAGATGCCAACTCAAGAGGAGGCATCTAAGTACTTTTTGAAGAACAAATAGGAGCAGCTTGGTTACTTGATAGCATCAACACTAAGGATTGAGAAGGGATTGGCCACCCTCACTCGAAATCAGGAGAGCTTGGAAAGAATCATGGAACTAAAATTCCATGATCTAGATGTCAAAGTAACTGAGATTCAGTCAGTTGTGGAGCAGCTACAGGATGACATGCAGGAGAGGCAGGGCAAGACTACCACTAATGTATTTGCCAGAGTACCTAGAGCTCAGAGGTCAATTGCAGTGCCTGTGACAGACACCAGAGCCACATCATCTGCACCAGCTATAGCTCCAGTCCAACCAGCTCCAGCATCAACTCCTCCAGCTCCATCTACTTCAACTGAAGCCTTCGTCCTTGGAGCTATCCGGACACCACCACCTGAAGATCAAGCCTGAGAGTCGATCTAGCACTATGCATTTTCTATGAACTTTTTGGTATCTTGTTGCCAAAGGGGGAGAAAAATGTATAGATCATAGGCTTCGAGAGAGAGAGAGAGTGTGTTGCTTTTGTTCGAGTGTTGCTTTTGTTCTCTCTTGCTTTGGTGGTTAAACTTGTTTGCTTTTGATTGCTTGAGATACTATGCTGTTTTTGTGAGACATTGATGATCATGTGTTTGATCATAAGCTACACTTATGCATGTTTGATGATATTATCTTATCTTATCCATATGTGATCATTCACTTTGCTTGGTGATGAGTGCATGTATTCAATCTTTATCATTTTGAGCGCTCCACCAAGATGTATGTGACATGGAAGAGTAACCCATGAGCCTAATTCCTTGTGCATTTGCAATCCAAAGCAAATCTTAAACTATGCACAAATTTAGGGGGAGCTCTTGCTTATCACATACTTCTCAAAGTGACGATGTTGTTCAATCTTATTATCATTTGTCGAAGCTTTGATCTATATGTTCTCATCAATTACCAAAAAGGGGGAGATTGAAAGTGCAACTATCCCTATGTGGTTTTGGTAATTCATAACAACATATAGCTCATTAAGCTAATGCTATTCCAAGACTATTATTTCAGGAAAGCTCAATAAATGGCATGGCGTGGATGATGAAAGTGGATCCCTCAAAGTACTAGTGACAAAGGATTGGCTCACGCTCAAAAGCTCAAGACTCTTCATTTTATATTTTAGTGATCCAAGATCACATTGAGTCTATAGGAAAAGCCAATACTATCAAGGAGGGATGAGGTGTTGCTTAATGAGCCTCTTGCTTCATGTGCTTGGTGATATGCTCCAAAAACCCTCAGCTACTTTCTCACATCCAAAAATGACCTAAACCTAAAGCCAAAATCGGTCACACCGATTCTTTCTATTCGATGCCACCGAGTTCTAATGCCATAGCCACTGCCACAAACCCTAGGCAAATCGGTCCTACCGATAGGGATCTCGGTCTCATCGAGATGGTATTGTAATCTCTCTGTTTCCCTTCATAACGTCTCGGTCTAACCGAAGTGAGCGATCGGTCCCACCGAGATTGCAATGTAAACTCTCTGTTTTCCTTTTGTAACATTTCGGTCTCACCGAAGAGAGCAAATCGGTCCCACCGAGTTTACCTGACCAACTCTCTGGAAAGCTTATTACCAAAATCGGTCTTACCGAGTTTGTGTAATCGGTCTCACCGAGATTACATTATGCCCTAACCCTAACCGAATCGGTCTTACCGAGTTGCATGTCAGTCTCACCGAAAATCCTAACGGTCACTAAGTTTACTAAATCGGTCTGACCGAGTTCGTTGAATCGGTCCCATCGAGTTTGGTAAATTGTGTGTAACGGTTAGATTTTATGTGGAGGCTATATATACCCCTCCACCTCCTCTTCATTCGTGGAGAGAGCCATCAGAACAAACCTACACTTCCAACTTACCATTTCTGAGAGAGAACCACCTACTCATGTGTTGAGGCCAAGATATTCCATTCCTACCATATGAATCTTGATCTCTAGCCTTCCCCAAGTTGCTTTCCACTCAAATCTTCTTTCTACCAGATCAAAATCCTATGAGAGAGAGTTGAGTGTTGGGGAGACTATCATTTGAAGCACAAGAGCAAGGAGTTCATCATCAACGCACCATTTGTTACTTCTTGGAGAGTGGTGTCTCCTAGATTGGCTAGGTGTCACTTGGGAGCCTCCGAGAAGATTGTGGAGTTGAACCAAGGAGTTTGTAAGGGCAAGGAGATCGCCTACTTCGTGAAGATCTGCCGCTAGTGAGGCAAGTCCTTCGTGGGCGACGGCCATGGTGGGATAGACAAGGTTGCTTCTTCGTGGACCCTTCGTGGGTAGAGCCCTCCATAGACTCGCGCAATCGTTACCCTTCGTGGGTTGAAGTCTCCATCAACGTGGATGTACGATAGCACCATCTATCGGAACCACGCCAAAAACATCCGTGTCTCCAATTGCGTTTGAATCCTCCAAACCCTTCCCTTTACTTGCTTGCAAGTTGCATGCTTTAATTTCCGCTGCCTATATACTCTTTGCATGCTTGCTTGAATTGTGTGATGATTGCTTGACTTGTCCTAAGATAGCTAAAATCTGCCAAACTCTAAAATTGGGAAAAGGTTAAGTTTTTAATTGGTCAAGTAGTCTAATCACACCCCCTCTAGACATACTTCAAGGTCCTACACCAGGAGGTGAGCGGCCCGGGGTCCAGTAAGAGCCCCTGAGTCGCGATGCTCAGGAGGTCCCCTTTAGCGCTCAAGCAGCCATTGTTCGGTTAGAAAGGAGCGCGACATTGCCAAAACAGAACAGCATTAGGTGCGAGGTTGGTGCTGCGATAGCTAGTATTTCCGAAGAGTGACTTATCTCGGGGGGTCAGAAGCCACCCCTCGGCGCGGCGCCTAGCCCGCGCACTGTCAGCTGGGGAGTTTCCTGGCGAGGTCCCCATGTGCCTCTTCCCTCTCGCCTTTGCTCCCCCTCGTGCTCTACGTCCTCAGGTCCCGGCCCTCGAGCGAGCTCAGCCGCCGCTGGTATGCTAGGTTGCGATGCCATGGACAAGGCCAGGAGGTGAGGTCTGGAGAGCCAGTAAGAGTCTGTGAGTCGTGATGCTCAGGTACCCCCCCCCCCTTAACATGCAAGCGGTTTGCACGGACGAGAGCGAAGGAAACGCTGCGGAGGCCTCGCTCGACGATGCTCCTTAAAGCGATCCTGCGAGTTCATCATGAGAAAATCGAGGGTTTGCCGTTACAATTGCCGGCCAGATGCTGGTTGCTCTGGAAAGATGACGAGGCACTGAAGGCTCAGTGAGGTGGTGCCCTGCGGGGTTGCCGCGGCCAGAGCTCAGCCATCCAGGTTTGTCAACGTTGCAGGGACGGACCCATGCGCAAGCGTCGTGCCATGAGGGAGCAGCTCCATCACTTGGTGTCAATCGAGCCGGCGATTAAGTCAAGCACGTTAATCATGAAGGAGCAAATCCATTTAGATAGACGCAGAAAAAGACGATCACCGTTGGGTCGGGCCCGAGCGACTTTGGGGATGATGCAGCCCGAGGGGCGCCCCCGATAAAGTAAGCTGAAAACATGAACTAAAGGGATACATGCCGCAGGGACGGACCCACGCGGCCTGGGAATGATGCAGCCCTGGGGGGCGCTCCCAGCTGAAAATGAAACTCGAAGGATGTCACCTGATGGTGCTAAAGATGGAGGGATGCTAAAGTAGCGGACGGCGTGCACTGAGGTTCTGGAGGCGCTGGCGGCTTCTTGCGGACCATCTCCATCTCCGCCAGGACTGCGGAGTGCCTGACCGCTTGAGCTTCCAAGATGCTCCTCATGAGGCACTGACGCACAGCACCCGCGTTTGGCAGGCCATAAGGCATGCGAACATAGCTGTGGGGTGGACCTTCGCAGCGTCCCACGCGTGAGGGCCAGAGGCGCTCCTAAGAGGCGGCTCGGTTGAGTCCTGGTATGTCGATGCAGACGCGCAGCCCACCATCCTCGCCTAGATGGGGGGCTACGGTGGGTAAGCGGCGACTGCCACTCATGACTCTTGACTCCTGCAGCTCCTGAATGATCTTGCTGACGAACTCCCGAGGGTTTGGACCTCCTTGCTTTGCTTCCTCCTGAGGGAAACGTGCGTTGAAGCACGCCTCCAAGTGGTGCCCGAGCGCCTCCCTCGTGATCCTAGCAAAGTCGATGGCCCTCCAGGAGAGAGCCCCCGAGCCTTGCTCGAGGAGGGCGCCGGGCGCGCCTTCCTATGCGATAGAAAGAGGTGCCCCCTGAACGGGTGCGGACCCTGAGGGGCCTGCCTCCCGAGGGGTCGGGCCAAGCGATGTCTTCTTCTTCTTAGAAGCAGCCTCGGGAAGCCTCCCGTTCCTGTGATCTGGGTCTTCAATTGATGCGGCTTGGAAAGCACGTTCCAGAGAACACACAACGTCTCTCTCTTCACAAGGCACAGTGATGACTCCACCACTTCCTGGCATCTTGAGGACATTGTAGCCATGATGGGTCACGGCCATGAACTTGGCCAGGGCTGGGTACCCGAGGATGGCATTGTACGGCAGGTGGATGTGAGTGACGTCAAAGTCAATGAGCTCGGTGCGGTAGTTGTCGTGCTTCCCGAAGGTAACAGGAAGGCGGACCTGCCCTATCGGAACCGTGGAACCATCAGTGACTCCTGAGAAAGGCTTGGTTGGCTGCAGCTGATTGTAGGGCACTTGGAGATTGTTGAATGTCTCGACGGATAGGACATTGAGCCCTGCTCCACCATCGATGAGGGCCCTAGTGACTTGCACATTGCTGATGATTGGGGAACAAAGCATTGGGAGGACTCCGGCTATGGCCGCGCACTTGAGCTGATCCGCTGAACTGAACGTGATAGCGCATGCCGACCACCTGAGAGGGCGTGTGGCCTCAAGCTTGGGAAGGACTGCATTCACTTCGCGAGCAAACTGCTTGAAGATGCGCTGAGATGCCAGGGCTTGAGCGCCACCCAAGATACAAGTGATTGCGTGCGGCTCCTGGAAGCCTCCAGCCCCCACGTCCTGATGATGGTCTTCATTCCTCCTCGGCTGTGGTGGCAGAGGAGGGAGGCCTACATTGCCTTGTGGGCGATCCTCACGAGGCTGGTCCCTCCAGCCCCCCTCGCGAGGTGGGTCTCTCCAACCTCCCTCACGAGGCTGCTCCTGCCAGCGGTCCTTGCGAGGCCGGTCACGCCACCCTTGGCGAGGGCCACGATCTTCCCATCATCCTCCGCCTCTTCCTCCTCCTCGGCCATAGCCCCGGTCGCTGCGCTCGGGGCACCGGCCGGCACGCACGTCTCGCACGGCCCTGAGCTCTTGGCATTCGTTAGTGTTGTGGGTGTGGAGGTCGTGGTACACGCAGTACTGGCTGACCTTGGATGACTCAGGCTGATCCCTGCCTCGCTTGGTGTCCGGCTCTGCTGCAAGCACGGCAGCCCCCTTGCGCTTTACGTCCTTGGCCTTGGGCTTCTTCTCTTCTGGGTCAGCAGCTGGCAGCTCGAGGAGGGAAAGGCGCCCTTCCTCATCCCTAGTGCACTTGGTCGCCAGATTGAACAGCTCCAGGGAGGTGCACAGGTCCTCATGGATCGCAAGCTCCTCCTTCATCTTGACGTCACGCACGCCGTCGGAGAAGGCCGAGATGATGGCCTCCTCAAACACCTTGGGGATCTTAAGGCGAGCGTTGTTGAAGCGCTGGATGAACTTCTGCAGGGTCTCTTCCGGCTGCTGCTTCATGCACCGCAAGTCGCTCATGGCGGGGGGCCGCTCGCGAGTGCCTTGGAAGTTGGCGATGAATCGGGTGCACATCTCGTCCCAGGAGGATATCGTGCCAGGAGCCAGGTTCAGGAGGCAGGTGCGGGCGCCGTCCTTAAGCGCCATGGGTAACCAGTTTGCCATGACCTTCTCGTCCCCGTTGGCGGCTTCAATGCCCAGCTCGTAGAGTTGGAGGAACTCAGCAGGGTCAGCCGTGCCATCGTAGTGTGGGGGCAGGTCTGGCTTGAACTTGCCCGGCCAGGCCATGCTGTGCAGCTCGGTGGAGAAGGCACGACAGCCTGCAGTGGCCGCGGGAGGCCTTGGGTGACAGAGAGCTTGATCTTGGAAGTCCCCGTGTGCTGCCGCCAGGTGCAGCGCGGGGTCTTGATGCGCCGGAGCGGGAGCACGTTCGTGCCGGGCCGGTGCGGGGAGCACACGGGCGGCTTCTTGGGGACGAGGGATCTCTTGGAAGCTCTTCTCTTGCTGCGCTGGCGCCGGACGGAGTGGGTTCCGCCCAGGGGCCATGCGCCTTGGGGCCAAGGCGCCTTCTTGAGTGGGAGGCGGCTGAGGTGCCCCCGGAGCTTCGTCGCCCGCGCAGGGCAGGGCGCGGTGCAGTGAGAGGGATGGTGCAGGGGAGCCCCCAGCAGCGCTGACAAGCTCGGTGATGCGGGCGAGCCATTCGTTGTAGAGGTCATCGACGGGACGGTAGTGCAGGAGCTCCCGCGCCAGGAGCAGCGCAGCGTGCGCGTCCGCAGGAGCGTGACGGGCGTGGGACGAGGAACCGGCCGGAGTCAGCAATGGGGTGGCGGTGCGGCCTTCTCGCCGCACTGAAGGATGGAGGGACAACGCCTGCTGCTCGTTCCCCACCGAGCCGGTGGCGGTGTTGACGGCAGGCGACGGGGAACGGCGGGGGCGCCCACCGACGGGGGCCGTCTGGGCGATGTGAGTGGCGAGAGCGGCCCAGCGCTCGGCGTGGGCGCGATGAGCGTCTGATATGGATGGGACGGGCGGCGAAACACGAGGCGGCGGAAGGCAGATTCTGGCACACCCCTACCTGGCGCACCAAATGTCGGATTTCGGGTTCCGGCTGAGCCTTAAGGTTCGAACACTGGGGTGCACGCGGAGATCACACCTCCTGCCTACCCATGTCTCGCCGCCTCGCAAGGATCTAAACTACACGAAGAACAACACAAGGGACACGAGATTTATACTGGTTTAGGCCACCATTGTGGTGTAATACCCTACTCCGGTTTGTGGTGTGTGGATTGCCTCAGGGGCTGATGATGAAGAGTACAAGGAAGAACAGCCTCGCGAGGGTCTGTTCTTGGCTGGTGCGATGAACTGCTAGGGGGAGTTCAGTCGCTTCTCTCTCTCTCTCTCTCTCTCTCTCTCTCTCTCTCTCTCTCTCTCTTTCTATCCTTGTCCTTTCGATCCGATCCCCCCTACTCTGTGGTGGCTAGTCCTATTTATAGAGGGAGGCCCTGGGCCTCTTCCCAAATAATGAGCGGGAAGGGCGCCAACAATTCGCCATTTTGAAGGGGAACATCTAGTACACTTATCCTGACTAAAGTTGGTCTTCGGCTGCCAAAGGCTCTGACGATGACGTCGTCCTGGGCTCCACGATGACCTCCATCCTGCCATTCTGCTGGTCTTGGTCTTGTTGCACCGAAACGGTAACCTTTGCCTGATGCCTTGGTCTGTTCTTGCCCCCTTTGCACCGAAAGGGAAACAAGGACACTACGCAGGCCGGCGCCCGCTTGGCGCCCGCCTGGTCTCGATCGTCATGGCTTGCGTCACGGGCTCCTCGGGAGGTACCATGCCTTGATCTCTTCGCCTCCTCACGAGCCTGCCTGAGGAGGCTGCTCCTGAGGAAGCTTCCTGTCGTCCGCCCCGCGAGGCTTGGCCCCTCGCGAGGGTCTTGAGCTTGAGCTGATGAAGCTGGGCTGCATTGGGCCCCCACTTGAGCCATGCCGCAGGCCGCAGGCAGGCAAGTCTGGCAACCCCCGTTCCCAGAACGCCGACAACGTCATCCTCCGCCTTGGTGCTCTCGCCGCGGCGCCGCTGTCTGTCGTTCCCAACATGGTCAGCAAAACAAGAGGAATCGAGAGACAACTATTCGTTGAGAGGCTGACAGTCCCGGGCCCACCAGGTCCATGGCCTAGGTTTTGTTGTTTAACATGGGTAGCCCACGACATGTTTCAACGTTTTTTGGATCCAGCAGGTATCAAGCGGCCTCTGGGCCTCCCAACCTAGCTTGCCTATAACATCAGCAGCCCGAGTTATGTTTGTTTTTTCAAGACGACGCACAGCTCAGTTCTATTTTTCTATAAGAATGCAAAACTAAACCTATGTTTTCCCTTCTATAATAGTATATATATACATATTTATAACATATATATATATATATATATATAATAGAAACAACATAAGGTTCCGTTAAACTTGTCGTTCGTCCAACCATTTTATAGACCTTCCCACTTCCTTTACTTTTTGTTTTCATTAATCCTATATCTGAATTTTCTCCCACTTTCTTTTTCGATGTAAAATGAGTTTTCTCCCAGTACATTTCCCTAGAACCAACTCAAGTGTCCCATGTCTAGCCTAAAAAATAATAACACCCCACGTCCTATTAACTCATCAAATTAAAATGATATTTTATTTCGTAAATTGAAAGTTCATACAAAATAATAATAATAATTGTTTATATATAACTTGGCAAGTTAACTCCTAGTGATTGCGTACATAAGCTTGCATAGATTTTATTGACCAATGCAGTAATAGACGTGCAATCATGTGTTTATGTTTTTATAACATTTCTTCATCCAGCCCAACATGATATTTTCACCCAGCCCAGCAAGTCCGCGGATTTCGAGAAAAATGCAAATGAGCTTTAAATTCTACCATATATATAAACGGGTTGCATAGATGCTACATCATTGTTTTACCCAGCCCGCCAAATGGACCAAAAAAACAAATGGACTGGCTGACATGTGGGCCAGTAGGTCGAAGCCTAAGCAAGGCGTTGGGTTTACATCCAATGGCCGACATTCTTCTTCAATCTCTCTACTTCTCCCCCCCCCCCCAGCGCTGTCGGGACTGCCTGCTCCAGCCTCTGGCGTCCAGCGGCGTTGTTTTGCGTGCCTCGCAGCAAAACGCTACCCCGCCGACGGCCAGGCCATCCCTCCACTCTGCACCTCCTGTTATTCTCTGCCGAGTGTAGGCCCACCCCGCACCTGAACCAGTCAAGGTTCCCACTCCTCTCCGTCTGCGACTCCACTGCCACGTCTTCCCCATCTCCAGGTCGTTCCAGTCTGGGGCCTTGCCGTCTTCCACCACCTCGCTGCGCTCGCGTGGTGTTGTCAACAAATGAGAGTCATCGGAAGAGGACTGTACGTGGAGAGCCTGACGGTTGGGACCCACGAGGTCCATGGTCGCATGCAAGGAAAGTTCCTCCTTATTAAGTTGTTTCCTCCCCTGACAGCTGGGACCCACTGGCTGTATCTTCGCATGGAAGGAATTGCCTCGTTATGCGAAAAAAACTATTCCTCCCAATGATAGCTAGGACCCGACAGATTTGGTGGGTGACTTGTGGGCCTACTAAGCAGACGTGTATGCAGGGCTTTGTCAACTTAATCAACAAATGATTCTAGCAGCTGGACCTTTGGATGTTAATCCAACAACCATGCTCCTTCTTCAACCTTTGTTCTTGCTCCTGTCTCCCGTGGGTGGCAGTGCTGCCGCACACCCAAACCAGTCAAGTTTCTCACTGCTCTCCATCTGCGACTCCACTGACGTGTCTTCCCCATCTCAGGGTCATTCCAGTCTGGGGCCTTGCTGTCGTCCACCGGCCTTGGTGCGCTCGACACGGTGTGGTTAACAAATGAGAGTCATCGAAAAATGACTGTAGGTGAGAGGCTGACAATGGGGATGCACCACGCCCATGGACACATGCATGCAACTACATCTTTTTACCCTGAAAAATAATTTTTTTTTCCCTGACTGCTGGGACCCACCAGCTACATCTTCGCTCGCAAGGAAGTGCGTCCTTATTACGGCCAAAAAAATATCCCCCCCCCCCCGACAGCTGGGACCAAGCAGCTATATCTTCGCACGCAAGGAAGTGCGTCCTTATCCTCCCTGATAGCTGGGACCCACCCGGTCGAATCGTACGTACCGTTGTCTGTCTTGTCGGAATGTGTACGTACATACTGGTCGATCGGTCGCTCTGCAACGATGAACGGTGGTCGAGTAAGTAGCAGCACATATCATAGTAGAGCCCCCCATGTAGCAGTTTAGGTTGTCCCGTCTAAACTGTGTACATGTACATACAGCCACACGCCAAAAATACGGCCACGTACATACATACGGGCGGGGTCTCGAACGCTTACTCGCACATACGTACGGCCAGGTCTCGTGTACATGGCTGGGTCGGAACGGAGAAATTGCGTCGTCGTCGTGTTCATCGGGAGGCAACAGAATGCGTCATGTTCATCGGGAGGCAACGGAATATGTCATGTTCATCGGGAGCCAACCGGCTTGGACGGAACAGCCGATCGAAACGAGGCATGGCGTACCACAGAACGGAGGAAACGACCTTGTGTTTGACCAGCCACGCTCGAAACGGGGTCCTGTTCATCGAGAGGGGTCTGGCATACCGCAAAACAGAGGAAACAGACTTCTCTTGGACATCTTACGGTCAAAACGGGGTCTTGTTGATCGGGAGGGGTGTGGCGTACCGCAAAACAGAGGAAACGGACTTGTGTTGGAGCGCTACGGTCGAAATGGGGGTCCTGTTCATTCGGAGGGGTGTGGCGTACCACAAAATGGGACTCCACGGGATACTGTTCATTTCCACCGTTGACTGCCTCCATGGGGTACTGTTCATCCACCGTCGACCTCCTCCAGCCTCCACTTGCGACTGTTCATCCACGGGCTCCTGTTCATCCAGCCTCCACCGCTCCTCCACCGGCTATTGTTCAACAGCCCTCTCCAAGGGGTCCTGTTCAACCACCCCTCCATGGGCTACTGTTCATCCATCCCTGCACCGGCTACTGTTCAACCAGCCCTCCACGGGGTCGTCCTGTTCATCCAACCCTCCACGGGGTCCTGTTCATCCACCCCCCAACCGGCTCGATCGAGGTCCTGTTCATCCAGAGGCAACACCACGGGGTCCTGTTCATCCAACCCCCCACTGGGAACTGTTCATCCATACCCCCACCCAACAACGCTCACTGTTCATCAAGAGGCAGCATCGATCGGCTTCAATTAGCAGCAGTAGGGAGGGAATCGCTCGATTGAGTTCAGTTAATAGCCATCGATCGATTGCTCGGGTTCAGTAACGCGTAGCGTGCAATGCAATCGCTCGGGTTCAGTAGGCGAATGCCTCGCTCGGGTTCAGTTAGAGCCCAAGGCTTTGTACCCACGTGCATACGTGTACGAGAGAAACGCGCAACGCTCGGCTCCCGACCACCCACCGTAACCGGGAACTCCCTGATATTTTCCTCGCCCTCGCTTCTACCATGGTTTTTTCCGTCATGGACGGCCCAAAGAATGTCATGCAGCTGCGTCTCCGGCCCGCCCAGAATGAAAAGCCCATTTTCTGTCATGATTTTTTGTCATAGAAGTAGGAGCCCACCACATCTATGATGATACCGGGTTTTGTCACAGTTATCATCATAGAAGTGTCATAAGCATGGCAAAAAAAATTGTTCAACCCCAAATGTCATGGATGTGTCTTTTTTTGTAGTGTAGTCTCCGCCCCGAGCGGCGATGAGCTCTTTCTTTTCCTCAACATGCTGCTTAAGAGCATCCACGGATTCCTCCACTAGCCTTCTGCGCTCGATGCGCAACATGGCATTCTCATCCAGAAGTTTCTCGACAATGACATCGGTCCTCTTCAACAAGGCAGCGGTCTCCTTCTGCTGCTCCGCACTTCCGACGATCTTCGCCCTCAGCAGGTCACGCTCGGCTCGAAGCTTCGCATTGCTCTCATTTAGTTGCTGGATGATGCCGGTAGCCTGTTCAAGAGAGGCTTTCATGTCGTCTTGCAACCACGCCCAGCCGAAGATCTGATCCATATGGCTATGGATGATTCCATGCATGCACCTGTAAGAGCCCTTGCCTGCCCGCGAGACATTTTCCCAGGCCTCCGCGGTGCGGGAGGACATCTCTGCTGCATTCGCGGCGCGGTGGGACATCTCTTCTGCTTCCGAGGCGTGGCCGGACCAGTCTGGTGCATCGACGGTGCGGCGGGACCTCCGAGCTACTTCGGCGGCACAGCGGGACCTCTGTGCTGCTACGACCACGCGGCGGGACATGCCGGTTGCGTTCACGGCGAGGCGGAACATCTCTCATGCTTCCGCTTCCATGCTCACATCTCCCTGGTGGCAATCTCTCGACCCAGAACTCACGCTGGCCATGGCAGACGCAAGGGAACGATGATGAATGACTTGTTTGTTTTTATGGATGAGGAGTTGAGGAGGAATGTGCAGTCATCTTGGAGTAGTAGTATTTATAACCGAGTACTAATACGCTCCTAAGTGGGAAACCAATTAGGTTTTGATCGGTGGGAACATGTTTGCAATTTGGAATGTGACGGGATGCAGGCTCAAAATTTACTGACGGTTATAAGTGCGGCACTATTCCTGGAAGGCGTAACGTGGGCACGTATGCATTCTCGGCCGCGTACGTGGAGTTTGCACCATAGGGTGCACCGCAATAGCCAACGTCCGCACACGTCTTGTTCCAACAACCATGTGCGCTCATTATTACCATCGCGCACACTTCTTTTAATTAGAATGTGTGTGCCCGTCTAGCGCACACACGTTGATCTATCTAACTGTTTTAGTTTGTTGTGGCTAATCGCGAATAGTTCATCCGTGTGACGTGTATGCCATCAATAGCAGACACTTTTTTTGCTAATAATTGCAGACACTTTGATCTGCTGACCCGCTTCTGTTTTGTTGCCTAATTGGAAACAGTTAATCCTTCTGAAGTGTATGCCCTCAATCGCACACACCTTTATCTAGCTGCCCGTTTCTATTGTTCCTCCTCATCACAAACAGCTCATCTGAGTGAACCGTATGATGTATATCGCACACGCCTTCATATGGCTGCTCGTTTCTTTTGTTCCACCTCATTGCAAACAATTCATTGAACTGAACTGTATGCCCTACATCATACACAAAACTAAAATCTGAACCATGTTTGATGGCTCTGCCATTGCAAACGTTTTGCACCTTTTTGACGGTTCTTTTACACCACTGTTTGCGATTATTGCATCGCACACAGTTTCGTCGAAGGGTCTCTGGTCGTAGTGTCGCGTTAGCAGCATCCTGTAGTAGTGACGTATCAGCATCCCCAAGCTTAATTCATGTTTGTCCTCGAGTAGGTAAATGATAAAAAAGATAATTTTTGATGTGGAATGCTACCTAGCATAATCTTGATAATATATCTACTCATGGCATGAATGTTAAGGCATAAGTGATTCAAAGCAATAGTCTATAATTTGACATAAAGACATCAGTACTCAAGCATCCCAACAAACAATCATGTCTTTCAAAATATCAATGCTAAAGAATGTTATCCCTACAAAATCATATAGTCTTGTCATGCTCTATCTTCTTAACGCAAAGTATTTATCATGCACTACCCCGGTGTCAGCCAATCAATTGGTTCATACTTTTTAACGCGCTTCAGCATTTTCAACTCTCATGCAATACATGAGCGCAAGCCATGGATATAGCACTATAGATGGAATAGAGTATGATGATAGGGGTAAATATAGAGAAGACAAAAAAGTAAGAAAGTCTCACATCGACACGGCTAACCAATGAGCTATGGAGATGCCCATCAATTGGTATCAATGCGATGAGTAGGGATTGCCATGCAACGAATGCACTAAGATCTATAAGTGTATGAAATCTCATCATGAAAACTAAGTGGGTGCGCATCAATCCTATAATGAAAAATTCCCACTAGTATATGAAAGTGACAACATAGGAGACTCTTTATATGAAAAACATGGAGCTACTTTGAAGCACAAGTGTGGTATTTGCATGCCCCTTCTCTTCCTTCTTTCTTTCATTTTTTCATTTTTTCTTTTCTTTTTTTCCTTTTTTTCTTTTGGTCTGGAGTCTCATCCCGACTTGTGGGGGAATCATAGTCTCCATCATCCATTCCTCACTGGGATAATGCTCTAATAATGAAAAATGATGATCATCACACTTCTATTTACTTATAACTCAAAAGAAATAAAAACTACAACTTGATACCTAGAAGAAAGTATGACTCTATATGAATGCCTTTGGAAGTGTACCAGGATGTGCTATGATCTAGCGTAGCAGAGATATCAAAAAGTGGACAAGCCATGCAAATATCATGCTAGCTATCTTACGATCATGCAAAGCAATATGACAATGAATGCTCAAGTCATCAAAATGGAAGCAGTGGAAGTTGCATGGAAATATATCTTGGAATGGCTATAGAAAGGCCATAATAGGTAGGTATGGTGGCTATTTTGAGGAAGATATAATAAGGCTTATGTGTGATAGAGCGTATCATATCATGGGGTTTGGATGCACTGGTGAAGTTTGCACCAACTCTCGAGGTGAGAAAGGGCAATGCACGGTACCGTAGAGGCTAGCAAATTTCAGAAAGTTAAAAGTGCGTATAATCCATGGACCCACATTAGTCATAAAGAGCTCATATACTTATTGCAAAAGTTTATTAGCCCTTGAAGCAAAGTACTACTACGCATGCCCGTACGGGGGAGGTTGGTAGGAGTTAACCATCGCGCGCGCCCGACCTCTATGCAAAGGAAGGCAATCAATAATAAATCATGCTCCAACTTCAGAGCATAACGGGTGACTATACGTGCATGCTTCGGGAATCACAAGCCTTAACACCACTATCTTACTAAACACGATCATCCACTAGTACCTCCCACATATTCCATCTCTCTATCGCAAAACTATTGCAAGGAATCAAACAATCATATTTAGTGATCCACAAGTTTTATGTAGGATTTTATGACTAACCATGCAAATGACCATATCCTGTTGACTCTCTAAATAGATATAAGTGAAGCATGATAGTTTAATTCTTTCTACAAAGGACCATGCTCTAAAAAATATAAGTGAAGCAAAAGAGCATTCTACAATTAACGGCTTTCCATGTGAAGAGTGATACATCTCCAACGTATCTACTTTTCCAAACATGTTTGCCCTTGTTTTGGACCCTAACTTGCATGATTTGAATGAAACTAACCTGGACTGACGCTGTTTTCAGGAGAACTGCCATGATGTTGTTTTATGTGTAGAAAACAAAAGTTCTCGGAATGACCTGAAAATCCTCGGAGGCAAGTTTTGGAAAATATAAAAAATACTGGCGAAAGAATCAAGACCAGGGGCCCACACCTTGTCCACGAGGGTGGGGGGCACGCTCACCCCCCTGGGTGCGCCACCCTATCTCGTGGGCCTCTTGAGGCTCCACCGACCTCAACTCCAACTCCATATATTCCGTTTCGCAGAGAAAAAATCAGAGAGAAAGTTTCATCGCGTTTACAATATGGAGGAGCCGCCAAGCCCTAATCTCTCTCGGGAGCGCTGATCTAGAGTCCGTTCGGGGCTCCGGAGAGGGGGATTCGTTGCCGTCGTCATCATCAACCATCCTCCATCACCAATTTCATGATGCTCTCCGCCGTGCGTGAGTAATTCCATCATAGGCTTGCTAGATGGTGATGGGTTGGATGAGATTTACCATGTAATCAAGTTAGTTTTGTTAGGGTTTGATACCTAGTATCCACTATGTTCTGAGATTGATGTTGCTATGACTTTGCTATGCTAAATGCTTGTCACTAGGGCCCGAGTGCCATGATTTAAGATCTAAACCTATTATGTTTTCATGAATATATGTGTGTTCTTGATCCTATCTTGCAAGTCTATAGTCACCTATTATGTGTTATGATCCGACAACCCCGAAGTGACAATAATCGGGATACTTCTCAGTGATGACCGTAGTTTGAGGAGTTCATGTATTCACTATGTGTTAATGCTTTGGTCCGGTTCTCTATTAAAAGGAGGCCTTAATATCCCTTAGTTTCCGCTAGGACCCCGCTGCCACGGGAGGGTAGGACAAAAGATGTCATGCAAGTTATTTTCCATAAGCACGTATGACTATATTCGGAATACATGCCTACATTACATTGATGAATTGGAGCTAGTTCTGTGTCACCCTATGTTATAGCTATTACATGAGGAATCACATCCGACATAATTCTCCATCATTGATCCAATGCCTACGAGCTTTTCACATATTGTGCTTCGCTTATTTACTTTTCCGTTATTACTGTTACAATTACTACAAAACTATTATCTTTACTTTTGCCACTGTTACCTTTGCTATCATACCACTTTGCTACTAAATACTTTGCTGCAGATACTAAGTTATCCAGGTGTGGTTGAATTGACAACTCAACTGCTAATACTCAATAATATTCTTTGGCTCCCCTTGTGTCGTATCAATAAATTTTGGTTGAATACTTTACCCTCGAAAGCTATTGCGATCCCCTACAGTTGTGGGTTATCAAGACTAATTTCTTGCGCCGTTGCTGGGGAGCATAGCTCTATTATTTGATTCACTTGGGATTTATATCTGTTGATCACTATGAGGAACTTGAAAGACGAAAGAACCAAGATTTTGTCCTCAACTACGAGGGGAGGTAAGGAACTGCCATCTAGCTCTGCACTAGATTCTCCTTCTGTTATTAGTAAGCTTGTGACACCTAAACCTGCTACTGCTATGAATTATGATATGTCGCATGTTATTGATGATGGCACTTCTGCTATGCATAATACTTATGATGAAACTATTTTGCCATTAGGTGAATTTCTTGATGAATAACTTGCTGGGGTTAGAGAGAATGAAATTATTGAAGATGCTATTATTGATGATAGTGATGATGAAAGTTCTCTCCCTAATTATGAGTTACCTGTTGTTCCTGAGGGTTATGTTATGGAAGAGGAAGCTGCTAGAGCTATCTTTGCTTGTAAAGATAGATACGATCTTAAAAAGTTATTAGCTAAATGGAAGCAACAATCTCTTAATGCTAGAATGAAACCTGACCCTGCTTTTGCTACTTCACCTATCTGTGTTACTGATAAGGATTATGAATTCTCTGTTGATCCTGAGATTATTATTGGTTGAATTTCATCCTTTTTATGGCCTTGAATCTGAAACTGCTGTGGCACATCTTACCAAGTTAAATGATATAACCACCCTGTTTACTAATGACGAGAAGTCTCGCTATTATTATATCCTTAAGATATTTCCGTTCTCATTAAAGGGTGATGCCAAGACTTGGTTTAATTCTCTTGCTCCTGGTTGTGTGCATAGTCCCTAGGATATGATTTATTACTTCTCTGCTAAATATTTCCCTGCTCATAAGAAACAAGCTACCTTGCGGGAAATATATAATTTTGTGCAAATCAAAGAAGAGAGTCTCCCACAAGCTTGGGGGGGCTTCTCCGATTACTTAATGCTTTGCCTGATCATCCTCTTAAGAAAAATTAAATACTTGATATCTTCTATAATGGACTCACTGATGCTTCCAAGGACTACTTGGATAGTTGTGCTGGATGTGTTTTCAGGGAAAGAACAGTCGATGAAGCTGAATTACTATTGAATAATATGTTGACTAATGAAAATAATTGGACTCTTCCTGAGCCAATTCCTGAGGCAATTCCTGAACCAATTGAGCCAACTCCTGAGCCTATTCCTAAACCCACTCTGAAGAAGAGAGGTGTTCTATTTCTCAGTCCTGAAGATATGCAAGAGGCAAAGAAATCAATGAAAGAAAAAGGTATTAAAGCTGAAGATGTTAAGAATTTACCACCTATTGAAGAAATACATATACCACCTGTCGAAGAGCCACATTGTCTTGATAACCCGACACATGTAGTAAAGGTAAATTCTCTCTATAGATATGATAAAGTTGAAATTCCCTCTACTCAATTTCATAGCCCTTGCTTAGATGAATTTGATGACTTTATGGCTAGACAAGAGAGTTTTAATGCTTGTGTTGGTAGAGAATTAAAGAATAATGCTTTCGAGATAGGACGCTTGAGTGATTATATGGCTAGAGTTAAAGGTGAACTTAAACTCATTAGCAAATATGCTTCTATGGTTGCTACTCAAGCTGAGTAAGTACTTAAAGCTCAAAATGATTTGCTTGATGAATTAAATAATAAACATGACTTTGCTGTTAGAGTGGCTACTAGAACTAGTAGAATGACTCAGGAACCTTTGTATCCTGAAGGCCACCCTAAGAGGACCGAGCAAGATTCTCAGAGAAACAATTTAGAGGCACCTAGTTCTTCTAAAAAGAAGAAAAAGAAAAACGATAGGACTTTGCATGCTTCTAGTGAACCTATTGTAGACACACCTGAGAATCCCAATGATATTTCTGTTTCTGATGCTGAAACACAATCAGGTGATGAACATGAACCTAGTGATAATGTTAATGATAATGTTCATGTTGATGCTCAACCTAGCAAAAATAATGATGTAGAGATTGAACCTGCTGTTGATCTTGATAACCCACAATCAAAGAATCAACGTTATGATAAGAGAGATTTTGTTGCTAGGAAGCACGGTAGAGAAAGAGAACCATGGGTTCAGAAACCCATGCCCTTTCCTCTTAAACCATCCAAGACAAAGGATGATGAGGATTTTGAGCACTTTGCTGAAATGATTAGACCTATTTTCTTACATATGCGCTTAACTGATATGCTTAAAGTAAATCCTTGTGCTAAGTATATGAAGGATATCATTACAAATAAAAGAAAGATACTGGAAGCTGAAATTTCCACCATGCTTGCTAATTACACTTTTAAGGGTGGAATACCAAAGAAACTTGGAGACCCCGGGGTACCAACCATACATGCTCCATTAAAAGAAATTATGTTAGAACTGCTTTATGTGATCTTGGAGCCGGTGTTAGTGTTATGCCTCTCTCTTTATATCATAGACTTGAATTGAATAAGTTGACACCTACTGAAATATATTTGCAAATGGCTGACAAATCAACTGCCATACCTGTCGGTATTTGCGAGGATGTGCCTGTTGTGGTTGCAAATGTCACTATCTTAACGGACTTTGTTATTCCTGATATTCCCGAGGACGACAGTATGTCGATTATCCTTGGTAGACCCTTTTTGAATACTGCAGGGGCTGTTATTGATTGCAACAAAGGCAATGTCACTTTTCATGTTAATGGTAATGAGCATACGGTACACTTTCGGAGGAAACAATCTCAAGTTCATAGCATCAATTCTATTGGAAAAAGTCCAACTATCATTATTGGAGGTTTTGAATTTCCTATTCCTACTGTCAAGAAAAAGTATGATATTCTTATTGTTGGGGATGTTCATATCCCCATTGAGGTAACTTAGTGTTATTCGAAATTTCTCCGGTCCCGTGTTATTCAGAATGAGTTTGTTAACAAGACTTGATCAACCTTGTTAGTGGATTCATTTTGATGATCATGAGATGGATGAAACTAGAAGGCACAACCTTCTGTACCCTCTTTTTACTTTCTGTTATTTAGAATAAATAAAGCAAAAATAGTATTATCTGTCTGTTTTCCGAATTATCTGTGCAATAAAAAATATCCCAAAAATAAAAGTGCTCCAAATGCCCTGCAAATTTAGTATGACTTTTTATGGAATATTTGAGGATTTTAGGCACTGAAAACACTGCAGGAGGGTCAAGCACCAGGCCACGAGAGTGGAGGGCACGCCCACACCCCCTGGGCGCGCCCCCCTGTCTCGTGGGCCCCTGCTGGCACCCCTCCACTTATGCCAGCACCCATACACTCCATTTTCTTCCCAAAAAATCCCCATCCATCTCAAGTACGAGTTCTAGCTCATTTTGCTGCGATTTTTGATCTCCTTGCTCAAAGCTCCATTCACAAAACTGCTTTGGGAGATTGTTGCTTGGTATGTGACTCCTCCATTGGTCCAATTAGTTTTTGTTCTAGTGCTTTATTCATTGCAAATTTTTACTGCATAGGTGACCCTGTTCTTGAGCTTGCATGTCAAATTTATGAGGTCCCAAGTAATTCTAATGCATGATATAGGCTCTAGGCACTTGTAGGAGTAGTTGCTATCAATCTTGTTTAGTTTTATTCACTTTTATTTTGAAGTTACTAAAATTTCAAAAACTTTTCAGAAAAATAATTATGTCTAGGAGAATGTACCAAGATGGTTCCTCAGTAAAGAAAGGACCCAGGATTGCTATACATGAGCAAGACGATGAACTACTAAGGGACGCAGAAGTACGAGCTTGTGAGTGGCTATCCGACAATTTTATGGTCGAAGCAGGCTTTAAGGAGGAATTTGATGCGTATGTGCGTAATGACGATCTGGAGGACTTCTTGCAAGATAAGTGTCCTCGGTACTATCAATTGACTGATTCATTTGTGCGAATGTTTAAATATAAATGTACACGTAATTCTCCGAGTGTCCTATTTGATATCTATAATACATCTTATACTATGGACTTAGAGGATTTTACAACTGCTTGCAAACTTCCACAGTGGGGCAATATTAATGATCCCCACAAATCTGAATTTAGAGATTTCCTTGCTAGTATTACTGTGGGAGAATCTAGGGATATTGCACAAGCTACCATAGGGAGCATTCATTTTGCTGCTATACATTATTTTGCTCTCTTCATTGGTAGATGCATTAACGATAAAGATGAAGCATGTCATATGTGTGTACCTGATCTTTGTGTCCTCAAGAGTGCCGTGTTAGGTTATAAAGATTATCACTTGGGGGCAATAGTTGCACGTAGGTTGCATAATAATGGTAGAGCTGGAGATTTATTTGGAGGAATTTATGTGACCCGTGTGGCAAATTATCTTGGTATAGCCCCACGAGAGGGGGATATGATTTTGCCTCCTACTTATTTAGATTATGACGCTATGGTCCAACATCATTTTCTTAAGAGGAATGAACAATTCCTCCAGTATCGACTAATCTTTGACAGACGTAGCGCTATCCATGTTACTCTTCCTACTCCTCTCCTTTTTGATTACCAGGCAAAAGGAAGATATGTTGTTACCAGGGAGGAAGCAGCTGAACACGAGGGGAGAGCGGAGGTGGCTCACCAGCATGCCGCAGCTCAGGAGGCATTTGCTGCTGCATCTCAGTACGACCCCAATGATAACTATGAATATCAGCCAGGCTACCCTTGGCATTAGACCAACTTAGGCCAAAAGCCTAAGTTTTTGGGAGTACGTATTTCTCACCGACCTTTACATTCATGCCCACACACTATTCTAGTCGTCGGTGCTCATACTCTTTCATTGTATTATCCATGCTAGTTTAATTTTCTTTTTCTAGCCTTTTTCTTGTGTGTTTGTTAAACCTTGAGAAAAACCAAAAAAAATTAGTTAGTTCAATTTCCATGCTTGTAGCAGTAATTAAATTGAAAAACCCAAAAAGATTTCTCGTTCTTTGTCTTACTTGTTGGGAGCTTTCCCGTGTAAATAGTTTTATTTTCTTTTCTTTCCTTTGGGGGTCGAGAGTAGAAGACCATATTGAAAATGTTTAGTGGCTCTCATATGCATGATTGTTCATTTAACTTAGAGCCCATATTACTTTGTCTTCTCTCTTGAGTTGAATGCTTGCAGATTCCAGCTTAGTCCAATGCACATGCACTATTATTATTATACACATCGTTCAGTCGTGCAAGTGAAAGGCAATAATGACGATATATGATGGACTGATTGAGATGGGAGAAACTGGTATGAACTCGACCTCTCTTGTTTTTGTAAATATGACGAGTTCATCATTCCTGATTCAGCTTATTATGAAGTAAACATATTTGCAATGACATTTAGAGATTATAGTTGCTTGTGCCATGCCTGATTAGCTATGATTTATAATGGTTTACCTTGCGTGCCAACATGCTATTAGAATGATTATGATGTGGTATGATGGGATGGTATCCTCCTTTGAATGAATTGAGTGACTCGACTTGGCACATGTTCACGCATGTAGTTGAAACAAATCAACATAGCCTTCATGATATTTATGTTCATGATAGATTATATCCTACTCATGCTTGTACTCAGTGTGAATTAATTTTGATGCATGTTCGTGACTGTTGTCGCTCTCTCAGTTGGTCGCTTCCCAGTCTTTTGCTAGCCTTCACATGTACTAAGCGAGAATACTGCTTGTGCATCCAAACTCCATAAACCCCAAAGTTGTTCCATATGAGTCCACCATACCTTCCTATATGCGGTATTTACCTGCCGTTCCAAGTAAATTTGTATATGCCAAACTCCAAACCTTCAAATGAAATTCTGTTTTGTATACTCGAGCAGCTCATGTTTCAACTAGGGTTGCCTATATCTTCCATGCTAGGTGGGTTATTCTCAAGAGGAGTGGACTCCACTCCTCATTCATGAGAAAGGGCCGGTAACCGGGATGCCCAGTCCCATGATCCAAAAAGATCAAAGCAAATCAATATAATTAAACAAAACTCCCCCAGGGATGTTGTTAGTTGGAGGCACTCGTTGTTTCGAGCAAGCCATGGATTGATGCTTGTTGGTGGTGGGGGAGTATAAACTTTTACCATTCTGTTTTGGGAACTGCCTATAATGCATGTAGTATGGAAGATACAGCCATCTCATAGTTGTTGCGTTGACAGTGAAAGTATGCCGCTCAAAATGTTATTCAATCTCTATTTTAAAATCGAGCTCTGGCACCTCTACAAATCCCTGCTTCCCTCTGCGAATGGCCTATCTATTTACTTTTATGTTGAGTCATCACCTTCTTATTAAAAAGCACCCGCTGGAGAGCACACTGTCATTTGTATTCATTATTATTGGTTTATATTGGGTATGACTTGACTAGATCGCTTTTACCATGAATTACAATGTCTAGTCAGTCCTTGATCTTTAAAGGTGCTCCGCATTTATGTTTTGCGGTCTCAAAAAGGGCTAGTGAGATACCATTTTGTTATATCATGTTATGATTATTCTGAGAAAGTGTTGTCATCCGAGTTTTGCTATTATGGCTCGCTAGCTGATTATGCTATTGATATGAGTAATTGTGAGACCGAGGTGTTATTGTGAGTATGGTTAGTTCATAATATTTGCTGAAACCTGAATGCTGGCTTTGCATGTTTACAACAACAAGAGCAAACAGAGTTTGTAAAAGTTTTTCTTTATCACTTTCAGTTTATCAACTGAATTGCTTGAGGACAAGGAAAGGTTTAAGCTTGGGGGAGTTGATACGTCTCCAACGTATCTACTTTTCCAAACACTTTTGCCCTTGTTTTGGACTCTAACTTGCATGATTTGAATGAAACTAACCCGGACTAACGCTGTTTTCAGCAGAACCGCCATGATATGACCTGAAAATCCTCGGAGGCAAGTTTTGGAAAATATAAAAAATACTGGCGAAAGAATCAAGACCAGGGGGCCCACACCCTGTCCACGAGGGTGGGGGGCGCGCCCCCTGTCTCGTGGGCCCCCTGAGGCTCCACCGACCTCAACTCCAACTCCATATATTCCGTTTCTCGGAGAAAAAATAAGGGAGAAAGTTTCATTGCGTTTTATGATATGGAGCCGCCGCCAAGCCCTAACCTCTCTCGGGAGGGCTGATCTGGAGTCCGTTCGGGGCTCCGGAGAGGGGGATTCATCGCCGTCATCATCATCAACCATCCTCCATCACCAATTTCATGATGCTCACCGCCGTGTGTGAGTAATTCCATCGTAGGCTTGGTGGACGGTGATGGGTTGGATGAGATTTACCATGTAATCAAGTTAGTTTTGTTAGAGTTTGATCCCTAGTATCCACTATGTTCTGAGATTGATATTGCTATGACTTTGCTATTCTTAATGCTTGTCACTAGGGCCCGAGTGCCATCATTTCAGATCTAAACCTATTATGTTTTCATGAATATATGTGTGTTCTTGATCCTATCTTGCAAGTCTATAGTCACTTATTATCTGTTATGATCCGACAACCCCGGAGTGACAATAATCGGGATACTTCTCGGTGATGACCGTAGTTTGAGGAGTTCATGTATTCACTATGTGTTAATGCTTTGGTCCAGTTCTCTATTAAAAGGAGGCCTTAATATCCCTTAGTTTCCGCTAGGACCCCGCTGCCACGGGAGGGTAGGACAAAAGATGTCATGCAAGTTATTTTCCATAAGCACGTATGACTATATTCGGAATACATGCCTACATTACATTGATGAATTGGAGCTAGTTCTGTGTCACCCTATGTTATAGCTATTACATGAGGAATCGCATCCGACATAATTATCCATCACTGATCCAATGCCTACGAGCTTTTCACATATTGTGCTTCACTTATTTACTTTTCCGTTGTTACTGTTACAATTACTACAAAACTATTATCTTTACTTTTGCCACCGTTACCTTTGCTATCATACCACTTTGCTACTAAATACTTTGCTGCAGATACTAAGTTATCCAGGTGTGGTTGAATTGACAACTCAACTGCTAATACTCAATAATATTCTTTGGCTCCCCTTGTGTCGAATCAATAAATTTGGGTTGAATACTTTACCCTCGAAAGCTGTTGCGATCCCCTACACTTGTGGGTTATCAAAGAGAAGCAGGTATAAGTGAAGCACATGAAGCATTCTATAAAGCCATACTCAAAAGATATATGTGAAGTGCAATGAGCATTGTATAAACCAACCATGGGCTATCTCATACCAGCATGGTGCATAAAAGAAAAATGAAAACTAAACACAAAAGACGCTCCAAGATATGCACATATCATGTGAACAAAATGAAAACGAAAACATACCGATACTTGCTGAAGAAAGATGGGCTGCCTTCCGGGGCATCCCCAAGCTTAGACGCTTGAGTCTACTTGACTATTTACTTGGGGTGCCTTGGGCATTCCCAAGCTTTAACTGTTGCATCTGGTCCTTCTCCTCATATCGAGACCTCCTCGATCTTTAATCACTTCACCCACACAAAACTCAACAGAAAACTCGGTAAGATCCGTTGTATAATAATGCAAATCACTACTTGAAGTACTGTTGCAAACCCATTCATATTATGTTTTTGCATTTTAGCTATTGTGTTATAACTTCTCCATGGCTTATACGACCGATAGAATCGATAGTTTCATCAAAACAAGCAAAACAATGCATCAATAACAGAATCTATCTTAACAAGGACAGTCTGTAGCAATGTGAACATCTACCATGTTGTAACTCAAAAAATTCTGAAACATTAGGAGAAAATAAAAAAATTGCATAGCAATACTTTGTAAAAATTTCAGAAACTTTTGGCGTTCCAGTAAAAAATGAAAATTCACGCACTACAGCCAAAGTTTCTGTTTTTACACCGCACATACCAACAAGCAATCTAATCATCCTAAAGGAAAATCTGGGCACATTATTTTTATAATACAATGGATTTTTACAAGAGGATAATTATTTCTGTTGAAAAGTTTCTATAATTGAGATTCACAAAGTTTCCATGGGCATGAACAAAGTTCAAGGCATGCTCCCGCTTCCACGGTGCTTGTCCTTCTCACTTTCACTTTTCTTTTTGTGAAGTTTTAAGTTCCCCTCTATATTTTTTGTTTTTAAACTTTATAAAAGCACTCAACAGAATAAAATGACTTCCTAAAACTTCCGGGTTGTGTCCCTGGCAGCGCTTTCTTTAAAGCCATTAAGCTAGGCATAAAGTGCCCAAGTAATTGATCCACCTGGATCCCAAGGTATATCAAAGCCAATTTGAATTAGCAACAATTTAGAATTTAGTAGTGAGCACAAAGCAACATATATCATGCAATGACAAAGTCTAACTCTCTTCCTGTGCATCGACATGTCATAAAATAATAATTCATGCACATCAAGTAAAGGCCAATACATAGCATAAGCGGTTTCTTGCAATTATATCGTGTTGGAAACATAGAGAGGCGGAGATGTAGTTCCCCTCTCATAATAATTGCAAGTCGGAGCAGCAAGCACATGCATATTATATTCATCAAAATCATCATGTGTAATGGTAGAATGCAACCCATCAATGTAATCCTTAATAAGTGCAAACTTCTCTGATATAGCATAGTTCAGATAATTCAAAAAGATAATAGGACTATCATGTGTGGGTGCAATAGAAACAATTTCATTCTCAACATAAGGAACTATAGCAAGTTCGTCTCCATAAGCATAGTTCATATTAGCATCATAGCCACAAGCATAGCAAGCATCAAGTTCATCAAAAAGTGATATTTCAAACCAATCCAAGGGATCATAGTAATTATCATAGCATTCATCCTTCGGTAAGCATGAAGGGAAATTAAACAATGTATGATTTGAAGAGTTACTCTCATTAGAAGGTGGGCACGGGGCTAATCCGCTCTTCCTCCTTTTGTTCTTCGCTCTCCTCGTCATCTTTTTCATCCAATGAGCTCACAACTTCATCAATTCCTTCTTCCATAGACTCCTGCAAAATATTAATCTCTTCTTGGGCAGCGGTGACTTTCCCAATAAACGCATCAATATCGGCATTGTATTTAAAATTTTCATAGCAATATTTAAGGATGGCAAAATTTTCAGGTCTATAAACATAATCAAAATAATCTTCATACTTTTCAAACAGAGATTCAATTTCATAAGCACCCTTAAAAGCAACAAATTCTTCTATTCGTTTCACATCATAGTAATCATATCTACCATTAGCAAAAGAAGCCAAGGTTTCATTATCACTAAATTCACATGAAAAGGGAAAGTGTGGATCCTTTATCCTAGAGCAATAAGTATAATCATACCTAGAGCATAAATCCCGAGCATACCAATGCAACATATGAATTTGATCCCATTACAGTTTCCTTTTTGAGTCAAGCGATAATCCCTAAAGTATTCACGTTGATCCAACGTGTCTCCCATTATCAAGTTGAATGGGGTTTTCTCTGGATTATCAAAGTAGCATTTAATATTTTTCACATAACGAGCATCAAGGGTTTTATGAGGTTCCCCATCTCCATGAGTAGCAAGTACAACTATTTTTTTGGTGTTTCGTGTTCCATATCCATAACTAAAGATAGAGAACAACTTAGAACAGAAAATAAAAACTACTTAGTGATAAAGCAAACAAGCGCACACGAGAATATTCACCCCACGCTATTGCTCCCCAGCAATGGTGCCGGAAAAAGGTATTGATAACCCACAATTATAGGGGATCGTTTGTAGCCTTTTTCGATAAATAAGAGTGTGGAACCCAACGAGGAGCTAAAGGTAGAACAAATATTCCCTCAAGTTCTATCGACCACGGATACAACTCTATGTACACTTGACGTTTGCTTTACCTAAAACAAGTATGAAACTATTTTATAAGAATAAAACTACGAGTACTTTGCGAGAATAGAACTACGAATAAATTGCAAGGTAATAAAAGTAGATAGCTTTTGTCAACAAGAAAGTCATTTGTCCCTAGTCAATCGATAACTAGACCGGTAATCATTCATGCAATTTTATGAGGGAGAGGCATGAGCTAACATACTTTCTCTACTTGGATCATATGCACTTATGATTGAACTCTAGCAAGCATCTGCAACTACTACCGAATATCATTAAGGTAAAACCCAACCATAGCCTGAAGTATCAAGTCCCGCAACAACCCACTTATCTGTGTTCAGGCATCTGTCACTTCGGCAACCGACAATAAGCGGATCATGAACATATTTCAACACCCTACAACGGGGACCCCTCACGTTTGAAATAGATATGATTTTTATGAAACTGAATTTTTTATAAATGTGTAACAATTTATTTCAAAAGAGTGAAATATGTTATTTCAGCAATGTGTAATTGAAGATGTGATTTTTGTGAAACAAGCTAGTGAAAAGTGAAATGTAGGTTCTTAATTGTAAAAGAGTCACTGCAAAAAGTGAAAATGTATCATTGTGAAACTGATTATTTAGAAGTGTGTAACAGTTTATTTCAAAAGAGTGAAATATATTTTTTGAAAAATGTGCAAGTGAAATAGATTTATTTTTTATGAAACAAACTAGTGAAATGTGAAATATATGTTCCGAAATGTGAAATAGTAACTACAGAAAGTGAAATTGCACGTGTCATTGTGAAATTGATTATTTTCAAATTTTGAAATATGCATTTGAATTTAAACATGATTAAATAATATCCAAGATTGATCTCATTTTATATGTTTTCACGCAGGAGTTTAAATATAAAAAAGGTTTCAAAAACAAATATATAGTTTAAATTATATGAATGATTTAAATTAGACAAAGTGAAAGAAACGGTTGAATTTATTATGTGAGAGAAGAGAGAGTGTGTGTTATGCCACATTGTTGTCATACATGCACGTAGAATATAGTTGTGGGGGCTAGCTTCTCAAATACCAATATTCTTTAAACATGGAAAAAAAATACAACATGACAAGAGAATACGATGTTACATGGCACTAACTGATTGGTTAGAGCATATAGTTGACGTATACCGGTACCGCGCAATTTTCACTTTATATCTTTTAGTTTTTTTGAGACGTTTACATCTTTTAGTTTTTTTAGCAATGTTTATATCTTTTAAGGGGAGCCACTAGTTAACGAGCGCTCCTTCGAGAGCCTCGCAACGATCAGTGCCACTTGGCGCGCTCTCAGCCATTCGCCACGTGTCGTGCTCTGGGCGCTTTCTCCGAATTTTATTTTTTTATTTTTTCGCACCCGTTTTCGGCTATTTAAACGGTTTTTTCTGGGGTTTTTCGATGTTTTGGTTTTCCAATAGTTTCCGTAACTTTTCGATAAAAAAAATTGAAAAAAGTTTTTTGCGTGAGAGTCATGGTTTTGCTTTCACTAGAGGCACGGTTTTGCTTTCGCGAGAGTCACGGCTGTGCCTCTCGGAAACGAAAAAACGCGTTTTCTGTTTTTTTTTTCTTTCACGAGAGTCACGGCCGTGCCTCTCGGAAACGAAAAAAAATACGTTTTCTATTTTTTTTCTTTCCGCGAGAGTCACGGTTTTGCTTCCACAACAGGCACGGGTGTGCTTTCGCGAGAGTCACGGTCTGTGCCTCTTAAAAACGAAAAAAATGTGTTTTTTGTTTTTTTTTCTTTCGCAAAAGTAACAGTTTTTGCTTCCGCGAGAGTTACGGGTGTGCTTTCGCGAGAGGCACGGCCGTGACTCCTCGAAAACGAAAAGAATGCGTTTTCTCTTTTTTTTTCTTCCGCGAGAGTCACGGTTTTGCTTTCGCGAGAGGCATGGTTGTGATTTTATGAGAGGCACGAGCGTGCCTTTTTCGGAACGGGAAAAAACCCGTGCTCCCGGTTCGGTTTTTTGTCCGGTTTTTTCGTGAAAAATAAGTTCGTCAAAACCTATCAACATGGGATCTAGTTTTGAAGATCTTGACGCGATGAATCTAACGGTGAAAGCGCTTTGAGATTTGGACACAGAGTTTGAGAGATAAAATATTTTGAATAAATAAATCCGTGAAAAAAGAGAAAAACTCTCATATTGCGACAAATGACACGCTGCATGTGCGCCACTTGTCGCAACCTGAGGAGTCGGAGTGATCTTTATAACGAGTACTCCTCAGCCAATGATTTCGTCTTTTAAGTTGTCACATCACAAAGAGCGCTGCCTCATTGTGGACTGGCACGAACCGAAATTTCTTACGTGAGGAAGGCGGCCGTACAGGCATGTCTATGTATGGACAGTTTTTTACGATTCAGTTTTCTATTTCGGCCCGGTCGGCTTTTGTCTCATACACGGGCCACACATAACATGTTGCTAAATGAAAATCCGCTACGGACCGCGCCTATTTCGTCGTGTTCATCACGTGATCAGGGCCTACCTCCGGCCTTTGGGCCTTCATTTGTCCGGAAGATATTCAAAGTACAGAGCCTTTCACTTATATCCCATCATTTCCCCTCAAAAGCACAGGTATCCCATCATTTTTCTCAAGTCATAGTTAGTTTCTTTTTTGCGAGAAAATTTCCGATCTATTCATCTTCAATCATGGCAGTACAACGAATACCAGAAATAATAAAAATTACATCTAGATCCATAGACCACCTAGCGACGACTACCAACACTGAAGCGAGCCGAAGGCGCGCCGCCGTCATCGCCCCTCCATCGTCGGAGTCGGGCACAACTTGTTGTAGTAGACAGTCGGGAAGTCGTCGTGCTAAGGCCCGGTAGGACCAGCGCACCAGAACAGCAACCGCCGCAGATGAAGAATAACGTAGATCAGAAAGATCCAATCCGAAGACACGCGAACGTAGACGAACAACGACGAGATCCGAGCAAATCCACCAAAGATAGATCCGCCGGAGACACACCTCCACACGCCCACCAACGGTGCTAGATGCGCCGCCGGAACGGGGACTAGGCGGGGAGACCTTTATTCCATCTTCAGGGAGCCGCCGCCGTCTCGTCTTCCTGAGCAGGACACAAACCCTAGCAAAACTGAAAGAAACGGCTAAAAACGGAGCCCTCCCGCCGGCACTTGCCGAGATCCACCGCGCCCCCATGGCCCTAGGGCCACCAGAGAGGAGGCGGACCTGCCGCGGCGACGACGGGAGGCAGACACCCTAACTTTTTTGTGGAGGAAGGAGGAGGGGGCGGCTAGCCTTTCCGTGGAGGGAAGGAAAGAAAAGTCATAGTTCGAGGAGTAATGTTTTCTAGATTGCCTGAAGCACTGCTTGCAATCTATTCAAACAAATTCTATTGTCTCTACAGTTCAAGGTCATACCAATTTTGTAAATTAAATTAATCTGTGATTGGACGGTTAGGAGGAGAGTGGTATCCCAATCCAGTTTAATTTCTGAACTTGACATTGCTGATTTTTCTGGATTTATTTCAGTCTTTCTGATGATGTGCGTTTGGACGGTTAGGAGGAGAGTGGTATCCCAACCCAGTTTAATTTCTGAACTTGACATTGCTGATTTTTCTGGATTTATTTCAGTCTTTCTGATGATGTGCGTTTAGTGGGAGGGGACGTTCCGTCGACTATCAAGGCGTCTGTAGCGATTTTGTCAATCATAAAAGGATGTACCGGCTCAGTTTTTTGAAGATGCTCATGGAGATAAGATATTTGTGTGTATTCATACGGATGAGTATACATACTTCTTAAAAAAAACGGAATTTGAGTACACAAATGGATAATGTAGCGCTCCTTCCTGACTGCAAATGTGTACATGCACATGGACAGACTGAAAGTTCAGCTAGCAGGGAGACGATTGAACAGTCAACTTACCCATCAAAACCCTCAAGTTGCTTCCTCGCCATCGCTAGCCCGCGGCTATATAAGTTTGCACCCACGCACAGCACAGCAGCACAGCACTAGGACAAAGTGAACCAAGCATGGCTACTCGTCCCGTGTCCTACGCCCTCCTCGTGCTCACGACCCTTCCCCTAGCCCTCGCCACCAGCTTCCCACACCGCGCTCTACTCCAGACATGCCAGCCAAGCGGCACCATCGCCGGCGAGTCCGGCAGCTGCAGCACGGAGAACGACTCCGAGTGCTGCGAAGACGGGCGGCGCTATAGAACGTTCGCGTGCTCCCCGCGCGTCACGGGAAGGACCCGCGCCTCGCTCACGCTCAACAGCTTCGCCGACGGCGGGGACGGCGGCGGGAAGTCCGAGTGCGACGAGAGGTTCCACCCAGACTCCCAGATGGTCGTCGCACTGTCGACCGGGTGGTTCGCCGGCGGGGGACGGTGCGGGAAGCGCGTCGTGATCCGGGCCGCCAACGGGAGGACCGCCACGGCCACGGTGGTGGACGAGTGCGACTCGAAGCATGGCTGCGACGAGGAGCACAACTTCGAGCCCCCGTGCGCGAACAACATCGTCGACGGGTCGCCGGCCGTGTGGAAGGCGCTCGGGCTCGACACGGACGATGGGGTGGTGCCGGTCACGTGGTCCGACGCGTGACCTAGGTACACGAGCTACCAAACGCGACACGCGCACTCGGATCCGTCATCCGTGCTATACCACTGTCGTCCGTGCATTTCATCACGTATTAGTATGTCAGAAAGAATAAATAAGCATGCCCATGCATGCATGCAACTGTGTAAACCTTGCCGATCAATATATGTAATGTTCTCGCTGTTCACGGTTATTACAGACTTCAGTTCATTCAGTTTTTGGCCACCAATACTGTAATTCGATAGTTTGGCTTATCATTATCATTTCAGTTGAAGGGACGAAATCAAATTAAAAATCACTCGAATACTAAGTTTTCACAAATTTGGTAACATTAATACCGATTTTGTTCGGAGTAATGCTAGACCTACGTAAAGTTTCCTACGTGTTTTATGTAACCAACTTCGTGGAGGAGGATTATTGGATCGTTAGAGGAAGGGGCCCACCCTCCTAAAATTCAGGGGCCGAGAGGTTTCATAGTTTGAAAATTTACCTCGGCCTTCGTAGCCTATCCATAGATGTAGGATTATCATTTTGCTCGTGTCCCAATCTGGCCCGAATTGAGGGGCCACTTAAGCTCTTTCTAGCCACATCCAAGACGCAGCCTTCTTGCTGCTATGCTGCTGGCAACTTTGAAAACACCGCAACGTGGTCGTCTTCCAGAACTTGCCGCCATCGCTTCCCCGGCTGCTGCAACTGTGTAGAGAGGACGCCGTTCTCTGGCGTGTTCGCCTCCCAACCGATCTCAAGCAGGCTGCTGATGTGTGGCTTGGGTGCCTAACTCCCTCATGTTATACCCCTGTCACCCCCCCTCTCTCCCTCTCCCCCTCTCTCTACTTGTAAAAATGCACTGGTGATAGATGTTTTACTCGGGCGTTTTGGCCTAGATATATGA